>NC_091827.1:19996964-20084464 GCF_038994185.2 Dermacentor albipictus | reverse complement strand
CTCACCAGGTGTTCATCGTTTGTGCAACAATAGTGTGGTGGTGTGATATCACACTTCTCTCCATCGGCGCAAACAACGCTGTACTACGTGCAGGCGTTGACACGCTGTTCCCTTGCTTCATCACTGTCTTTGACATGGTGCCCTAGATCACTGAAAGCAGTTGATCATTTGGAAGCTACTCAGTTGTTCGGAAGCCAAATTCTGAATATTACATGACCCCCCTCACCTCCCCCCCCATGTGTCAGTGTATATCTATGTATTTCTTACGAAACGAACTCTGCGCAAACTTCAGATTTCATGCTGCTTCAGAAATGAGGAAAACATTCGATATTCCATTCGATATTCGGGGGGTCGTGGTTCCCGAGTATTCGCATTCAATTCGATTCGGAAGTCTCACTAATGGAACACCCCTTCTTCTTCTTCTTCTTTTTTTTTTCAACCTAGAAGCATAATCTGCTGATGCAGCTCAGCACAACTTTTCTTTTTGCTGGTGAAGTTTAGAGTATACACCCAGTGTTCTCCAACATGCCTAATTGCTGAGCTCGATGATTCGGGCTCGTATATACGCGACGAACCCACTACTCTCTGAAAATAACAAATACGTAAATAAGTTCCCCAGAGGCTGTTGACTCGTACACGCGAGCGGATGCACTAATGCGTCCTCGCTGCAGCGTGCGCATGCGCACAGGCTGCCAAGCAGATTAGTGAGGCACGCGCGTATATGTGAGGGGAGGGGAAGGGAGGTTTCCCAAATGGGCGCTTTTGTGCGTGCGCCACTCTCTGCGCGGCACAATGGACACTCGAAAATTGTTGACCGGTCTGAGGGCCGGATGCGCAACCCTTTCAGTCCAGCCCGCGGCTCGAACCAGCCGTCCGAGCTTCATAGAGCAGCTTGATCGTTCCCTTTTTGGTATGACGCAGATGGGTCGCCGGGGAACGGGTCCGCTGCTGACCAGTCGTAGCCATTTTTCCCGTTAACGCCAAGTTCTTTTTGTCTGCTGCAGACTCGCGGGAGTGCCCCTCCCCTGTCGCGAGGTTTCGCTTTGTTGTTCCACTCGAAATGTAGAGAGGACGCGCTGAAATGAAAAAGAAAGAAAAAAATGCCGACGCGATCTCTAAGGGATGTATACGTGTCCTGAATCAACGGTGTCAAATGAGATACCAGGCGTGCGATCGGCAATGGGCAATCCAAGCCAAGCGTCTTCTTTTCCGACACGTTGAACAATTTCCGCGGACGTATTTTCCAACCGTTCCTGATGAGTGTGATTGTTTCCTAATCCATTAACGGAGAGGCGTCTCGCGCGATAAAGCGACAGGACCTTGTAATAGAGTATAGCGAAATTCTGCTTTACCCTATTTTATCTCCCTCTATTTATGTGTGTGTGCTCTTCTTTACATTTCTGTCTCACTTAGCCCTTACCCAGTGCAGAGTAACAAGCTGGATATTTATCTTCTGGTTAACCTGCCCGTTTTTCGCTTCTCATTTACGTCTCTCTTTCTCTCTGCAAGTGCGCGTGTCGGAACCTCTCGTTTGGCCCACACAATATGGCGGACTGTCGCCCTTGAAGTGGAAATAAAGCGGAAGCGCACGAGCTGGTGTCGCTGTCCCACCCGTCATCTCTCCCTCAATTACCACATCCTCGCTCTTTGTAAGCCTACCCTCGGGTCCACCGTGCAGTGCGCGGGAGGTCGGCCATATTGTGCAGGGAAACCGAATAGTAAGGAAAAGCGTAATTCCAGTATCTCGTGTATCTCTCCTACTGCACGGGCACAGCGAATGTTTACCGATCTCATCGAAACTGCGCACTCCGGGCTGCAGGCAAAGATGTACTTCGTTATTGTAATCGGATACGGATACTCGATAATTAGGCCATAAGAATTTGAGCTACTATAGCTTATTAGGTTCATTCGTTAATTACATTCAGCTGATTAATTGTATCCGATACATTACACGCCACTTGTATCTTAAGAAACTTCGATAAAGCACGTGTGCAACGCCTTTCCGAAACAGTCTATAGATGAGGCTAACCAGCAACTTATGCGTTACTGCGAGGACAGATACAAAGGAAAGAGTGCTCAACTTTTAGGCATAAGAGAGGCTAACCAGCAACTTATGCGTTACTGCGAGGACAGATACAAAGGAAAGAGTGCTCAACTTTTAGGCGTAAGAGAGGCTAACCAGCAACTTATGCGTTACTGCGAGGACAGATACAAAGGAAAGAGTGCTCAATTTTTAGGCATAAGAGAGGCTAACCAGCAACTTATGCGTTACTGCGAGGACAGATACAAAGGAAAGAGTGCTCAACTTTTAGGCGTAAGAGAGGCTAACCAGCAACTTATGCGTTACTGCGAGGACAGATACAAAGGAAAGAGTGCTCAATTTTTAGGCATAAGAGAGGCTAACCAGCAACTTATGCGTTACTGCGAGGGCAGATACAAAGGAAAGAGTGCTCAACTTTTAGGCATAAGAGAGGCTAACCAGCAACTTATGCGTTACTGCGAGGACAGATACAAAGGAAAGAGTGCTCAACTTTTAGGCATAAGATCGAGAAACAGCCTGGCGGCGCGATTGAAAAAAACTTATCTGGTCTTAAAGTTAATGCGTAGAGTAAAAATAGCCCAAGAACTATTGAGCATGTCGCTGGAGCCATTGCTGCGGTTGCTTGCGCTTGCTCATATCGTTATAAGAAACTATTATTGCAGCGCTACTTTTGCTATTATCACAGCCGAAACAGCGCAGAAACAATTGCTGACATCTCTAACTGCCCATTCAGAGGTAAAGGCACAAGAAAGTAGTTGCCCTGCCCAAGGCGTCGAGTTTTAAGAATGCACCATACGGGAAATGCGAATGAACCATGAGGTGGAAAACAGTTAGAGGCGGCTAGAATTATATAGCTGATACCGTGGCTTGTGATATCACACCTTCGCCGCTGCGATCTCGAAGTCCACGCACAGACGCTAGAACGAAAGCAAGGGCGTCGCGTTTCCTTGCACACCTCCCGGTGCTCGCTAAGTGAGACGGCAGCCATGCTGTTCTGAATCGATCACGGAATCCAGAACATTTCAGATACCAGACTGCTTACTAAACATTCGGTGCAGCTCCCAAGAAAAAATGGCTGTGGCTTAGCTAAGGTTAAGCCCAAGATGCGAAGCATACTCGCTTTTATTTTAGTTGTTGAACCACTGTTTAGCCTGGTGAACTGCTGTTGCTTGGCTATATTTGGTTCGGCTAGACGAAAAAACAACTCATGCAGGCGAGCGCACGAGCTGAGACCCGGCTATGTAGCTACGCGGCCGCAAGCGAGCGCACGAGTTGAGCCTCCGCTTTTGCAGCTGTTATGACGTCATATGGTAGCAACGCGGCCGCGCGCGGCGCAGCAAGGAAGAGCGTGGTTGTGCGGCTAGTATGCTTCGCATAAAAAAAATCTCGCAATAAACGTCTTTGTAGACCGCGTGATTTCAAACAGCGTGGCGGCGCGCAGGGGGGTAGGTGTAAGGATGGCGGTGACCGGTTGACCGTCGGTCGGTGGGTCTCTCGCCATTGTGGGACACAGCGAATTGCCGGCTTATTAAGCACAGAATTGATCCGCAGCTAAACGCGAGTGAGTGCAACATCGTATTTTACGCAATAACACAATAACTCGCGGCAAACAACTTGTACGTATCAGGGTGTCTACCAAGTTGACATTTCCAAATTCCCTGAGTTTTCCGGGTTTTCCCTGAGTGCCTCTGCAACATTTCCTGAATGACACAGAACTCTGTTCGATGTCAGAACGGGATGACATCAAGTAACCCAATGCTGTCACTCTCTAGCAAGCATGTTAAAAAAATAAAAAAAACGATTTATTCCAGTTTAAGAGCAAGCAGTAGCGTTTATTTTATTCAAAAAAAAAAAGAAGCGAGGGGTTAGTAAAATGCACAGCGAGTAAAGTATCTTCGAAAAGTAGTAAAACCCGTTACAAATCAAAAATAACGTACAGCGCGAAGGACAAGGACTGCGAGAGATGACATACACAGCGCTGTGTATGTCGTCTCTCGCAGTCCTTGTCATTCGCGCTGTACGTTATTTTTTATCATGGATTCCCGCTGTCCTCGTCTTTATTTGCGGTCAGTATGATATGCATGGATTACCAACTAGCCCAAGCAACCACTCTAATCCATTACAAATCGAGTTGAACATTTTCAAATACGAATAAAAAAGGAGATGCATACACAGACAAATATTTCCGAATGTGAGCTATTTTTATCAATTGATAGCGACCTCAATGGTAAGAGGCCTGAATTTAGCCACAAGTGAGAGTCTCTCTCAGCAGCTGGAAAGTCAACCTCACCTGTCCTGACATATTCTCAGCCTGCGCACAACCCCCTCAGTGTTGCGTTTCAATGTTTTAAAGAATTCATATTGGTTTGGATGAGGGACACCTGCATCTCGGCGTCAGACAACACTTCGTTTTTTGAGCTCATGAGCAGTTGCAATCTCCTTCAAAAACTCGGCAGCACACATCCTTTCCCGTTCATTCCTCTATGCGTCGGTCCTTTCTGTTCTCGTTCTCCTTCCGCCACGCGTTCGCCCCACGGACAATTCGAAGCAGCCTCTTGGTCAGTTGTACAGTCAATGTCCAATTTTTCGGACTCCCTAAGGGCCGCGACAACGTCCGAAAAATCGGGCAGTCCAAAAAAATGAACGTCTGTCTTTTACTGTCATCAAGGGCTTAAATCGCCACAAGCACGTCCGGAAAGGTTCTGAAAGCCTGCATATCGGTGCTTGTACTGTGACAGGAAGTGGCGGGTGCACGTGTGTATAATTAAGGAATACGTACTGGGTCCCATGCAATTGCCCCTTCCCAAACTTGTTAAGCTGCACAGCGTAACATTTTTGTGTTGAGGCGAAGTTTATTTTGGGAAACGGGCATCATGCTATTTGTCGTGCTTTCCGAGCTTCGAAGCCATTGGCGAGGTTTACAAAGGCTGAGCGGCGTACTGCTAACAGCAGCGAATGTCGAAGTAGCTAGGCCTAGCGTTGCCGTAGTGGTGGCTACTGCTGCTAACGGATCTGCAATGCGAGGGCGCCGGTTCGAGGCGGCGAAATAAAGTGGCGGTGGTGGTGGATCTGATTAATGCCGTTTAAGACATACGGTAACGGCAAAAAATTTCGGAAAATTGGACGGCGAAGGGTTCTTGCATCCGAAATTTCATACGTTCTTATGCATTGATTCTATGGAATACGTGGTGGTGCCACGAAGCCGTCCGAATTAACGGGAATGTCCCAAAAATCGGGCGTCCGGAAAATCGGGCGTTGGCTGTACACTGGCAACCCCTCCAGCCGATGACGCGGCGTCAAAGACGATTCGTTACGATTCCTCTCTGTTAATCGAGCCAGCATTGGCGCGACTTTTGTTCCCTTTCAATAAAATGACGGCTAATTTTCCCTGATAGCAGCACAAATTCCCTGAGTTTTCCGTGAGTACTTTCAGACTAGTCAAAATCCTTGAGAATTTCCGGTTATCCCGGTTGGTACCTAAAGCACATAGGCTTGTTAGTGGAATATAGCACGTAATATTAAATGGGATCATTGATTTTTCTAAATTTATTCTATTTGGCATACCCATTCTTGGGCTAATGGGCATATGTAATTGGGCATGTGTCTTTGCGCACGTGTCCATTCTTGGCCAATACACCTCATTGGATATGTACCACTGTACCACAGCTTCCGGCGATGCCTGCGGTGGTGAAGTACCAGTTCACTCGGTTTCTCTCCCAGTCAACGAGACAGTTGACGCTTGTACAGTGATGTGAAGTGCCAGTGCATTTTCTTCGTGCGTACATACGTACGAGTTACGCAAGGATTGACTGACAGGCTTGTTGGTTCATTATCACAGAAAGAAAGAAAGAAAGAAAGAAAGAAAGAAAGAAAGAAAGAAAGAAAGAAAGAAAGAAAGAAAGAAAGAAAGACAGAAAGAAAGAAAGAAAGAAAGAAAGAAAGAAAGAAAGAAAGAAAGAAAGAAAGAAAGAAAGAAAGAAAGAAAGAAAGACCGGACACAAAGGAGGAACCACACACTGCCTTTGTGTCCCGTCTTGAAGCGTTGTTCTTTCTGTGAAAACGAATTACGCGACGTGGGCACAAAATGTTATTTTTGCGGTTATAGGATGTTCAGCGTAATGAGAGCAGCATTCCGGGCAAGTTGGTAATCCATTGCTTAAATAATATTGCGCGACATGTCGCGCAATATCATTTAAGCAATGTTCAGCTTGTTACTTTTACTTCTCATTTCACTGCGGCGGTTATAATCTAAACGTATTGGCCATCACTAGTTAATGAGTTACCGCGAGCACGCAAATGTGAACAGCCTCGTTGGCGGCGCCGTCTTGTGGCGCATAGTTTGACCAGAAAGGACACAGCATGGCCTCCAAGATTCCGTGCGCTGGCGCCCGCGCGCGCAATCCCGGAGCCCATGGATACAAAGCTGCAGTGACCAACCTAATTCTACTTCTGGCGTAAAGTGCCGGCGTCGACGTGATCGCCTTCGCGAATCCCCATGCAACAAAAATAAAAATAACCTTCACAACGAGCTTGTGTCTTTTCTGCACTCGGAACGGGGATCGAGTATGAGTTCGGAAAGATCAAGTATCGCTTGTACGTCGCCGTCAGTGACCAGAAGCCTTTGTGAACGTGTTCACAAGATGCATCACTAGATGCTGCTATACACTCTAAAATTTTGGCACCTCTAAGGTGCTGGTTTGTCCCACGGCTAACGTCCTTAATTTTTAAGGTTACAGATGGCTAACTGTAGACAACAGCGACCTCTGCAATGCGAGGAGCCGCAGTTGAAAAGTGTGTAATAATTCTTGCCACCTGGCGCACACCGCAATGTCGCGACACGAGGGTTTGATAGCGATATGGCTAATAAAGTTTATCCCACGCACTTTTCGCGTCTTCCGTCAAAGCTATCATTATGTTTACTTGCCGTAAAAAAGAAAGAATAGTCAAGAAAGGAAACGTTCACTTGTCTCCATCAACGATTCGATCTTGCCCCTGAAGTGTGAGTCTGACCTCGAGACTATCCAAGCACCCTTTGTGCACCTATAAGGGTGTTAGAAATTTTCTTGTATACGCACATGCGCCAGCATTGTTGCTGCTGTCCGCGCCTGCTTTAACCCGGCATTCCGCGAAGGCCAATGCGTAAACGGACAAGTCGCGTCCTGCTACGTGTCCACGACCTTACGGTGGCGCTGTAGAACGAGGGGGTGTACCCGGGCATCTGTCGCGCGACAAGAGTCTGGCGGGGTCATCCGAAAGGGGGAACCACGGGGTCAAGCAGCGGAGCGTGCCGCCCCTCGGCCAGGGAACGGTGTCGGGTCCAGCTGCCTGCAGCATAGCGAGAAAAGAAAAAAAGAAAAAAAAAGAAACGGAGCCTGAATTTGCTAAGGCAGCAACCTATCTCTTTCTTTCTTTCTTCTTCTTCTTCTTCTTCTTCTTTTTTGATGGAACGAGAACGGGGGAATCGTGTTTATAGCGCAGCAAAGCGCATATTGCACAAGAGTGTAAAATCGGCCCATAGTTGGTTGAGCGACTTTCCGAAAAAAAAAATGAGCGCGGCGAGAGGACCGCAGAAAGTTTGGAAACAACGTCTTTCAGTGATGCTTTTGTTGCATTGTTCTTCTCGGAAGCATGAACTCTTCCGTTGCCGTTCTTTACTAGCTAGGACAACATGCAAAGTTTGGCTCCTAGTGAGCGCGCTAGTTGGAATCGGCTGGCGCAGGACAGGGGTAATAGGAGATCGCAGGGAGAGACCTTCGTCCGGCAGTGGACATAAAATGGTCCGATGATTGTGATGATGATGATGATGATGATGATTATGATGATGATTATGATTATGATAAGCGCGCTATCTCAAAATTGTTACTAAAATAGACACGTATTTAGAAGCTAGGCGAGAGCTCACTTGGCGTGTGAGCCTACGGTTACGGCCTACACCGATAGTTCTATCAATATATGCATACCACATCTGTGGGCAGGTATATCAGTCATAAAATCTACTAAATAGTACTTTTAGTTTTTATAACACACAACCAATGAGCAGTTTGCACTCACTTGTATCGAATAAAACGTGTGACGGCAAGCGTACACCTTCACATCAAATAAAGCTTTACATCGTTATGGCGCGCGAGCCGTCATGACGGTGATCAAACGAACTAAAGCAGTTCGGAATATATATATATATATATATATATATATATAACGGTTCCTGCAGAGTTTGTGCCCTGACCTACATGCCCCTTATCAAGAAGTGAGGTGCACCAGCGAATTGTGGCACCATCAAGTCCCTTCTCGTATTGCTTCTTGGGCAGCTTTGTTTTGTTGGGCAGTTTTCTTTTTTTTCAATTGAACTGGGCTGAGAATGCCTCACTGACGGTCCATCCATCTATTCCGTTCGCTGACGACGAGCGTTGCCTTCATCAGCGTTAAATATCGTGTCGCCGGACCACCTCCTTATGCTCCTTGGCCCACGTATCATTTCCATCAGACAAAAAAAAAAGAGTTTGACCGACGCTGCCACTACACATTGCTTACACTTCGGACAACAATCCAAACCACAGGAAACCGGCTTATACGGCACGGTATTTTGACCCACAAGGTGGTGCCAGTAAACACGCGTCTGTCTGTTCTGCGTAATCAAACAGTGAGTCGCAACGTACTACCCGCATAACATATGATATAGTCGGTCGATACGTTCCTGTAAACCCCACAGACCCGGCTAATACATCAGCACGTGATATACAGCGCGGTGTCCCAATAAAGTTGTCACACACGAACGTGGGCCAAATGAGCGAGGGCGGGGGGGGGGGGGGGCGATAAAAAGCGTTGAATACAAAACTTTGCCTATACCTCCGCCACTGGGATTCGAACCCGTGTGATTGCACCACTGCACACTCGATCGGTCGTCGCGCACGCGTCATCCACTGCATGCGCTATCGAGCAAAAATAACGCTTGGGACATTTTCGCAATGTCATGCACTCCACACAGACTCCGATGGCGGTGGCATCCGTGCCTATGTTGTCGAAAGCCACAACAGCGACTCCTGCATATATAGGAAACGACGATGACGAAGCGTGAATCGCATGGAAGCTGTTGTTGAAAAGATGGCGACTGATTGGTGCGCAATTTTCCGTCGCAATGTTCGTGAAAAGAGCGCCCACGGCGCAGATAACGCGTACGTGACAGTGACGATGATGAGCTTCAAACATGGCACATGCCCGGGTTGTGAAATCTGCCACGAATCTGGCGAATGGCGGTAAACAACGTCGAGAGGATCGGCTGTACGTCACGGCGAGAAACAACTTCTCACCGGCAACGTCGCCGTTTTGTTTTTGTTTCTTTTCTTTTTTTCTTTTCTTCTCTCTCTCTTTTTTTTTTACCTATGTAGCTCACGCGATTCACTGGAGCCAAATGTCCGGTGCTTAATTATCAGCACTAAAAATGTGCAGGACAAAACTGATACTTTCCTGCAAAATCTCGTAGGGTGGCAATGATGTCGTTTTTGTGCGTGAAATCCGTCGTAGAAGTTGGGGCCCCCGAGACGAGTAATCTCCGGCTGGACTTTTTGGCTATTCCATGCACCGTAGAGTGAGAATGACTTTGTAGAGGTTCGCACCCCAGATTCTGCCTTGAGGGCAGTAACACTGATTTGATAAGAATTATAGGGTGAGTGCATTTAAAGCATGTGTACGCACCAGACGTGTACATACACGGACTTATTTGCAAATGAAAGCTTATCGAGAGAGACTTACACATTTAGTGGGATAGACGTATCCTTCTTTTCAGTTTGCTTTCTTTAAGCGTTATCTAATGCAAGCAATTATACTTCATTTTTATCCTATATTATCAATCAATCAAAGAGGGGTAGCCGTCGCCAGTCAATGGAGACAGCTCCTATGTTAATTTTTATCTCAACAAAAAAAAAGAGTGAATGACAAAGAAGTGCAGCCTCAGTGAGAGGTATAAATGGTTGAGCTAAACAGGAAACTTTCGACAAAAAACCGTGTTTCTAAGCGATCACGCAACATAGGAGTGTCGCCCTTAAGAGTCACGCCAAGATGCACGGTTCGCACGCCGGGGAGGGGGTTAGGCGTTGGCTATACACAGGCTGGCTTTAACCTTGTAAAATGTTACGTGGGACTCCGGCATTCGCGCGTCTCACACAAGGGACGCGTACGTGAAATACATCCACTATTTCGGGGGAAGGCCCGAAGAGGGTCCGGCCGGGCTTACTCAAGCGCGATTCCGCGAGTATCGCAAACCCATTCGAAGGAGAAGGACGCGTCCGCGCCCAGAAACTCCGGTGCGCGCGCGCACACACACAAAAAAATTCCGGCTTTTTCACTGACCACTGCTCCTAGTCGTCGACGGCAGCTGGAAAGGGGTTCCCCCACTGACCATCCACGCTTTTATGTTCGCGTGGACAATCGTCCGACACTTCGCACGGTGCAGCAGCAGCAGCAGCGGAGGCGGCCGGGAAAAAGCGTGCTGCTTGAAATGTCGTAGTTTCGGCGTATAACCTGCGCCGAGGCCGAGACTCGGCGGTTTGGGGTATACCTTGCGACGTGCATTCGCCGAGACAAAAGCTAAATAAAACTAAATTACGGGGTTTTACGTGCCAAAACCACTTTCTGATTACGAGGCACGCCGTAGTGGAGGGCTCCGGAAATTTCGACCACCTGGGGTTCTTCAACGTGCAGATAAATCTAAGTACGCGGGTGTTTTCGAATTTCGCCCCCACTGAAGAGTCAAAGCTCCATGATAACTGTAGTATAAGAGATCTTGCAAAGAGGCGTGTGCGTGGGAGGGGGAGGCCTGGACAAGTACGGGATTAAAAATAGATAACAAATCACGATTAAGAGCACAGAAACCAAGATCATATAGGACCACGGTTCTTTTGTAAGACATGGTGGAACTGCCAAGCTAAGCTAAGGGCAAAGACGAGTTGAATCGAGATACTAAACAAACGTACAGCGTTTATTTTTTCGTTTTCTCTTCTTCATTTTGTGAAATGTAACATAACGAGACACTGGTGCGCCCCAGAAGCATCGGATACTCCACTGCGCCGTCAATACCACCTGCCCTCTTTCATCCAACTGGACTCCGCCGAAGAGAGGCGACTCTGCTTCATCGCTTATGGATAGGGGTGGCTTTCACGAAATCTTACTCATTTCGCATCGGAATGGCCGACAACGCTCTCTGCAATGCCTGTATTTGCGAGGAGATGCTGGAACCCATTCTGTGCGACTGTCCTGAATATAATCTTCAGCGACAGTCCCTGGCATCCGTTCTAGCGCACCTTGACACTAGACCATTCTCCCTCGACACGATTTTCACATGCCGTCGACAGAATACATCGCAGGTGAAGGCGACGGAGGGACTACTTCGGTTTTTGAAAGAGACGGGATTGGACAAGCGGCTGTGAGAGTGATATCACGTACCATGCCAGATTGATGGACTCTAACGGACGATGTGTGTGTGCTGTGCTATGTGCTCTCTCTGTTCCCCTTCCCCATCTTTCATCGCCCCCATCCCTCTTCCATGTGTAGGGTAGCAAACCGGTTAAGCTAAACTGGTTAACCTCCCTCCCTTTCCTCCTCCCCTTTTTCCTTCCTTCCTTCATTCCACTGCGCCGACGTGTGACAAAAAGAGTAGCAACCTGAGAAGAAAGAAATTAAGCCCTAATTAGACAAAACGCATTTAAGAATGAGTTCCCACGGTTAGTTCAGAAGTCGCGACGAAGCGCAGTATCGTGTCTTTTCTTGTGCCTCAGCTTGTGTCCCAGTAGTTCGCACTCTGAATTCACAATTCAAGTTTACAAGCTAGGACAAAGGCCCAACGCAGTCCTCATGTGTGTCTCTTAAGGGTCTCGATTCATCACGTCCTTTTCTGTATATAGTCCTGGTTCGTAGCGCAGAGTTCCTCCGCACCTCAGAACCAACCGACCCACTATATAGCGCAACATATTGTAATTTTATCAAACGCCAAGAGTGTTAGCCTAGTTCTTCGTTATCTTGTATGAATTCCAGAATCGCGGACACTTTCACCCAGTCTATACTCGACATTGCATCCTGCATGTAACGTCCTCAACTTGCTCGCACTGTGAAGGACCGTTCAAATTACGAATAATCAGGGACTTCTCGAAGGGAAGACGCGTACAGAATAAGTGGAAGGCGCGGTTTCCGCATCCAACTAAAATATTGCGAGCTTTTATTTATTTCCGCACCATCGCAAGCAACTCACTCTTGCCTGCCGCAGAGGGAGGTCAATAAGCTTGCTTGGTCCTAGCTCCGTCACTGATTTCCGCAAGCACGGTTATACTAAGAAACGGGGAAAGAATCCTGCTTGTTGTACGGAGCACTATGCGGTACTCCAGCGCTGCGAGTTTCTTTTCTTTCTTTCCGTGTCCCGTGTCTCGCTTCAACTTTTTTTTTTTTGTCCAGCACGCGAAGCCCCGAGTTACATAGAAGACATTTGCTTTTTTTCTTTCTAAAGCGAGAACTGACCGGTGGAGCGAAGTGGACACTGGCCGGTAAAAAGTCGAGCCCCGCGGGGTACCCCACGCGGACGGGGTAAACTTTCCCCTTCTCGAAGGCGAAAGGATTTGAGCGTGGGAGCGGCTACCAACTTTCCCCTTCCTGGCCGTGTTTCTCCAAAAGGAAGCCGTTTTTTACCCCTCGCTTTCACTTTCTGCGCAGGGAAGCTTTCCTGTAGACATGCCCGGAGATTTATGCGCATCCTGTTCTTTTCTTGTTTTTAATTCCACACTATGCTTTCTTTGCTCTTGCTTCATAGTTCTGTAGGTCAGCAGGACCAACAGACCGCCGACAGGGGCGCGGCCTCCTTTTTTTCGCCTTTTTTTCATTTTCTTTTTTTTTTTCTCGTTCCGAATGGTCAAGCTGCCATGGCGTCCTTCTCCTGAATGTATCCCGCGGAGAGCAATTGTTGACCACTGCTCGAGCGAGTGGTCCCCGGTGGCACTCTCCCGGGATTTTAACTTTGGAGGCGGTTCAGAGTGCACGGACAGTGTACACCGAGGGAACGCCAAAAGACGACGCCGAAAAATAAAATTTCGAAGGCTGTGTATGTATATATATAATACGCAAAACACGGGCGTCGATATACACCATCTGGCCTCGGTTTGTGCGAGGAAAACTGTTCTTGTTTAGAGACAATTTACAAGTACAGCATATACGATGCAGCTGGGCACGTTTTCACCTGGAAAAGAGGACATCCTTGTTCAAACTAAACTGCAGTTCGGCAGGGCACGGCCAACTGGAAACAGTTTATCGCGCGTACCATACGCCACCTAAAGTCCCTAGATTTTTCTGAAATATCTGGGGACCTTAACGCCACCGAGGCGAACTCGTCCTTCACGAAGTGTTTCTCGAAGTATGTACTTGTTTGTAGCTGCAAGCTACACCGTTTCAAGCAATCAACGCCGTTAACCAAGCGTGGTGCCCTGAAGAGAATCTGCACGATAAAAACGTTTGCACAGTGAAGGGTGTTTGGTTTGTACCATAGACCCTCACCTTTAGGAGAACGCGTTAGCTCGGGCGAAGAACAGGGTTTCTCTTGAGTATGAGAAAACTGACGGGGTACTTCCGTCTCTGGATGTAGAGGTTTATATATGTTGACAAGTAGTTCAGTTTAGGAACGCTACACACTAGGTTTATTAAATGGAGCTGTGAAATAGTCCAGAAACTGGTGCTGTTTACCGCGTAGCCAGGTGCATTTCCGCACGGTATTAGGAGAGGCTAAAGCGTGGAGCATACTTACTATCTTTTGCAGTGTTGGAATCGGATTAATAGGAGGAGCTATCCGATCCTTTCGCATAGAGCAGCGCTTTCCCTGAAGAACTGAAAGTAAAACTCAAGCTCCCTTCCACATTAGATCAGCTGTACAATCGCCCACCTGCAGGGACCGGAATTTTCGGATGGGTTGATTTACGCTCGAGCCGCACCGCCCGTCGGCCGCTCCCGTGCGGTCGCGCGAGAAACCGCACACGTAGCGCACTGGCGCACAAATTTCGATTTAAACTGCGTGTGCGGGCCCAGTGTAAGGGCCGATTCACGCTCGAGCCGCCCATCGCCGCACGCCGCACCGCACGCTTGCGGTCGCGCGAAAAATTGCACGTATCCAGCACTTGTGCACAAATTACCATTTACACTGTGTGCACAGTGTATACCTTACACACTGTAAACCGAAATTTGTGCACAAGTGTTTGATACGTGCAATCTTTCGCGCGACCGCACGCGTGCGGTGCGGCTTGCGGCGATGGGCGGCTCGAGCGTAAATCGGCCCTAAACCGGAATTTGCGTATCATTGCGCGACATGGGCAATTTCTCGCACGCGTGCGGCAGGCACGCGGTGCGGCGTGCGACACGGACGCCGTCAGCGAGAGCGGCTATAAAGGTGGCTGCTCTCGCAACAAGTTGAACATGTGGGGCACTGTGCTCTTTGTGAGCTCGCGGCGCACGCCGCTCGATCTCGGAGGCCATGCGTGGTATGTGTCTGTATCTGACAGCGATACGGTGTGTGATGACGTGGTTCCTCGATAGGTTGTATCACAGGGACCACCCAGAGTTACACAGTTCACCCCGTACCTTCGCTAGCTCTCTATATTTTTTTTCTCGCATCTTTCATATAGCCTTGTACCCCTTCCCCAGTACAGTGAGCCGACCGGAGTTGTTCTCTGGTTAACCTTCTTGTCTTTCCATTACGTTCATCCCTCTTGGAACGTTACGTGAAGGAAGACCGTTTCATGGTGGTGCGAGAGAGTGTCATCACTGGAGAAGTGTGTAGAGAGGCCTTCTGTTGCCTCTTCGCGCAGAGCTTTTGAACAGGCGTTCGCGCATCACCTCACAACAGACCAGACGGCAATACGGCCACGACGAGGGATCTCCGGTCGGAAAGGATAGTGCCGCTGGTTTCAACTAGATTAGATACACTTCCCGCATTAATTTCCGCGTTGCGCTAAGTGCGCTTTGAAGAAAAAGCCAACTGCCGTCGCCTTTCCACCAGCCGCCAACTAAGGATCAGTCATTAACTCTTTGACAAGAGCTTTGCGTGCATGGTTGTTGCTGTTGTGGTTGTAGCTCAAAACATGTAAATGTGTGAGGAGAATAAAACAACAGTCTCATAACTGCTGCTTGACACTGCTCTCATGCTCCACACTACAGAACGGCGGTGCAATAATAGTACAGCAATTATTACTCTCGTCAGACCGCACAACGACGAAATTGACGTCGCGTGGTCAGCGACAAGATTCACAATCGCTATGCTATATGGTTCTCCCGGACAGACGTGTTTCTCCGTCAAACCCATATGGCTGCACCAGCTGTACAATAACGATTACACTCAAGCGCCTTTAAGGCAAAACAAACTCGTACTCCCTTATTAAATATATTTATATAGTTTTTGGAGCTCGTCGGACGTACTGAGGCGATGGTGAGCGCGGACCACCCCTCCCTCTCTTCCGGCCGATCAAAGGCCGTCCTCCGTCCCGCCCGGGGGCGCTCTCAGCGGAAGCCGAACCGACAGGGCCCCGCGGGGGCTTGGTGACCACGGCCCCGAGAGGACCGCCCCTGCCTCGCGAAGAGGCCCTGGGCCAGCGCCTCGGACGCGCCGAAGACGAACTAACAACTCTTTAGCCAACGCCATTCCACTTGGCAGCAACCGGTCCTCGGCTTTCATCTTAACGACACCCACAACCCGGCCGGCCCGTTCGATCATGCAACGGCCACGGGCGTCGAAATGCGCCGCACCGGAGCCCAGAGACGCACAAACAGTGTTTGAGCGTGTGTGCCGTCCCTTCGGCACTGCACCCGCCCGCGCACAAAAGAGCCAGAGACGCGCCGCCGTCTCTAGGAACAAACAGCCAGACAAAAAGGGCGGCTGCCCGGATGAGCGCTTAGTTCTGTGCAGTGTAATTGGCGCCCGCTGAGAGTGGAGCTGGAAATGGGGGCCGTTCCTCGCCGCTGGGAGGCGTGCGACCTTAAACGTGAATCTGGTCCCTTCTGAGCTCCTCCGTATTTCGGGAAATCAATCAATCAATCAATCAATCAATCAATCAATCAATCAATCAATCAATCAATTTGTTCTAGTTTCTACAGAACTGAGGGCAGCGAGAAGCGGGCTCTCAGCGACGCTTGGCGGTTCGCATGTGGTTCTTTAAATGCATGTGGAAACGAATGGTCGTTGGGGGAAATGTACTGCTGGTGAAAAACGAAACACAAAAAGAGTGCCTCGCTGCGTCGTAGACGAAGATATATTTCATTTATTTATATATCCTTAACTTTATGACTTACTGTTATTATTATTAAGTATGGCGCTTGATTTACTGGAACGTCAAAAATAACTTCTGTCAGCGTTGCAGTTACATGGCGTCTAGCGGCCACTTGATCATAGGCTAACAACACCTAGTTCTTAAAGCCCCCTTAAAGAAAATCACGAGAATCTCTCTCTCTCTCTCTCTCTCTCTCTCTCTCTCCTTTTCTTCTTCTTTTTAACGAGCGATGCCTCGTCTTACCAGGAGACCCGTGGACACCCCTGCACGTCTGATTTGCTTGCAATAAAGTTTTCTCACTGAGCTCGCCCGGTCTGCATTCGCGTTCCCCGTCAACTCTTTCTCCCGCTCCACACAATTCGTGCGCAACGCGAAGCTTCTGTATACCGCGCTGCAGCTAACAGACGCGACGAAGACTGACGGGTGCCACCGGACTCTCTCGGCGCGCGCTTGAGCGCGCAGAATTGTCCGATTATACGCAACTCGCCAGGGGCCTTCTCCAACGCGCCACCTCTCGTAGGACCCCCCCCCTCCCCTCCTCTTTCCTCTTCCCTTTTTCCTGCGACTCGCAAACACAGAGAGAGGCCCTCTTTTCCGCTCGGATTCTTGGTCACCCAGAGACTCTCGCGACAGCGGGAGAACGTATATATACGTGCACACACACTTCGAAGAACTCTTTCCGAACGAACGCCCACCCTCCCCCCAACTCACCCGGTAAGCACGAACGCGCGAACAATCTCTCTATATCGACATCTCTCGCCGGCGGCGGCGAAGGTCTGTCTTTCCGGAAAGCCAATATGCGGGGGGGACCAACCCTTTCGAGATGGCGATGAGGTGCCCGTTCTCGCGCATGTCTCCTCAGTGCACCCGCAGGGTGTTTAAGGTTGACTGCGCTGCATAGATTAGGAAGAAGCGAGCGACCACGGCTCGGACGGTCGGACGGCTATATTGCGGTTGACGAAGTGAAGCCGTTGGTGTGTGTGTGTGTGGGGGGGGGGGGGGGGGGGGGGGCACCTATACCGTTATCGACGCTTCGCAGGACCTGTCTGCTATATATGAACTGCTCTTTTGCTGCGCGAGACACAAAGCACAACTCGCCTCCTCTCGACGGACGCCAAAACGGCATATCCTCCACTCGAGGATGCCGTTCTGATTGTCATGTCTGTCCGCGACGGCAGAACCACTCGGCCACAGTGAGGAAACCAAACTTCTTAGCTAGCACGTGGCGCATAAGCTGCCATTGCTGCCCAGTTTGCTATGTTTGAGTGAACGTTGAAAACCTAATGTAACGCAACACACGTAGGGCTTTGCAAGACCCGGCATATATGCTTGCTGCATGTTTCTTGACGTGCAAGTGGCGCTCTAGGACGCGTGCTGCGTTGATAGTTAACTTCTCCCGGATCAGTGACTGGCGGTAAAAAGATAAACAACCGAGGATCGATAGATAGATAGATAGATAGATAGATAGATAGATAGATAGATAGATAGATAGATAGATAGATAGATAGATAGATAGATAGATAGATAGATAGATAGATAGATAGATAGATAGATAGATAGATAGATAGATAGATAGATAGATAGATAGATAGATAGATAGATAGATAGATAGACAGACAGACAGACAGACAGACAGACAGACAGACAGACAGACAGACAGACAGACAGACAGACAGACAGACAGACGGACAGACGGACAGACGGACAGATAGATAGATAGATAGATAGATAGATAGATAGATAGATAGATAGATAGATAGATAGATAGATAGATAGATAGATAGATAGATAGATAGATAGATAGATAGATAGATAGATAGATAGATAGATGAAATGATAAATGAAAGGTAGGGAGGTTAACCAGGACTGAGCCCGGTTGGCTACCCTACACTGGGGAAAGGGAAAAGGGGTAGGAAAGAATAAAAGAAGAAGAAAAGTCCACTGAGGATATCGTTCGGTCACTCAGTCCGGATCACAGACGCTGACTCAATCCGGTAGCTCTCAAATATCGCAGCAGCGCTTTCGTGGCCTTTTGTAGCTGCGATATGCGAGGCCATAGTCCCAAGAGCTTGTTCAAGGTTAACACACCTGAATTCACCCAACATCGATTGTATTCCCTCGATCCATCTATGCAACTGCGGCTGTTACCAGGGTTTCCGCGTAATGAGGAAACAGTGCTGTGCCGCTTACGCTTGGGCGTCGCATTCACCAATGCATACAGGGTTTTGATTGGAATGATAGCACCGAGTGCAATGCCTGCGGTCTCGAGGGAACTATGGAACATCGACTGTGCTACTGCCCATCTTTTCAAAATGAAGGACATGACCTTTGCACAGCTCTCACTGAGAAGATATAAACTATGCGCTACATAGGGAGAAGCCAGACGCATAAGGGTTTCCACTTTTTTTTTGAAAAACACTTCGTTCACAAGAGAATGGTAACATCGGGCGAGGCCCGCGCTACCGCCACGATTTCACTCTGCCACTGTGGCAGAGCTACCTATAAACTACTACCTATAAACGGAGTTAGTAGAAAAGAAGTAACACACTACAAAGAACACAATCGTCGTGTGTTCCTTGTTTTCTACTGTTTTCGCGTGTCACCGTACCTGCCAGAGCGCAACACAACCATGAAGCTGTGTATGCCAACTAGGTCTTTTTCAAGCTCTGCTTACTTTCATTGTTTATGAGCATTGTGTTGCAGTGGTTACTTGGCCACTGCGGCACGCAGTAGGCAATGTTCATTCTGACAGCCTCGCTGGAACCGCACGTGACAATCAATTCGACGAAGTCAATTGAAGTGACATCTCAGAGGAGAGACGCTGCAACTGTGGTGTCTACTTTCGCGCGGAATTTTTTCGAGCTCTATATAGCTCGAAAATATGCAGGGCATTCTTGGCACGTGGAGTAACGTCATGGTTGTGCACTGCGTCCAACGAAAGCGCTTCTGTAATATAATTGCGAAATATAAGAAACCTGATGACACGTAATGAACAGGTTGAGTGTATGTGCACGTCTGTGGTTACATGTGCCGTTCGTGAGTTTGTCTCATCACCGCGTGCATGTTTTACCCGACGCCCGCGGAGTTACATTCTAGGTCGTCAGCCGCAGGCAAACATCTCCAACTTTCATTTAGGGACCCCTCACCAGGTTTGGCCGTCGTAAACAGACTACATATACGGTACACATGTATCACGCACTGACGATTGTGTCCGCAGAATGTCGCATCGTTACCCGGCGCGAAAGCAGCTAAAATTTCAAATGAAAGCCCGTGCACCCTTCTTCTCGAGGGAGCACCATGCGCTTCCTCTCGTAGAATCAAGGTCACGCGCATGAACGCCGGTGAATCAATCCGACTCGGTGGGTCAGCATCGCACGCACAAACGCCGCTAGTTAGAGGCACTGCTTGCAGTGCCAGACGGGACGCTGCCTTAACATTCGCCTTACGGAGCACCAAGGTGCGATCAGGAATGCAACAGGTTATAATCTGGCCGCGCATTGTAGAGGAGGAGGAACTTTATTATTGCAGAAACCGTTGCGCGGTTTATTCCTGGGTGCTTCCCTCTGACAGGGCTCCACTGGCGATCGCGGCTCGCCGGGCCTGGTCGAGGGTCGCCAGTGGCTTCCCAGGTCCAGTTCGGAGGGTCTCGCCTCCCAAGACCACGTAGTGAGTGTGTGTGTTGTGACTCGTGGCGAAATTGCGTCGCCCGCACGGTCGGCACATTCGTGTGTTATGTGCGCAAGTGTTGCTGTGTGCTTGCTACACCAGGTACATGTCCGGGACGTATAACTGTCTGGGGAGATTACGCGTGTAGACGAGACAAGTGTGGATATGTGTTAGTTTGCAGGCGGCGCCAGTCCCTTGCCTGGAGTTTATTGAGAGCTTTGTGTGGGGGAGCGTATTGCGTTCTTCCGAGACGTTGGTCCTGTAGTATTTGTTGACCTGTCGTTAATAACTAGTGGGTCGCTCGTCGGTCTGTCGGGGGCTGAAGAGCGGTGTGGTCTGCCGCTCGGCTAGTGAGACCTCGATTGTAGAGTTCGCTTATGCAAACCTATGCTTGAACAAACGGAAATATTGCATAAACATGGAAATCAAATCAACCGCGAGATTGTGGAATCTATACTCCATGCATGCAAACTCAGGCGCATGCGTCGGCCAGACTTCTATCGCTCTGCAGGATAAAGAAACTGAGTTTTTGAGTGGCACGATAGGCTAACACCCTTTCACTCTTGTAAGCGTCACTTCACACGTGTTTACATTTTCTGTATACTGTATTCCCTAGTTTGAAAAATAAACCAGTTGTTAGTCTGCGCTCGTATCGTATACTTCCTCTTGTCTTTCGTCAGGGTTGCGCTGCCCACCCATAGGAACATGTTCCTTTCTTTCCGGTAATACCATTCTCGTTCCATATGTATGCGCATTTTTCTTTATCTTTCTGTCTCCCCTTACCCCTTCCCCAGTGCAGGGTAGCAAACTGGATATATGTCGTCCGGTTAACCTCCCTCCAATCTCATTTATCTCTCTCTCTCTTTCTTGCCATGGAGACTTCGCTCAGTGATCATGCACGTATCACTCACATGGGGAGAACGAGCGACCCAGTGCTGCCCGTCACAGAACAAGGACGAGCCAATGTCCGCATTTGCATCTAATGAGAGGCTCGTGTCGCATGTTTGCCGCTTCCCTGCACAACGCGACACGGAAGCGAACCGGGCCCGTCATCATCCGAGGTGCCTACGTAATAAGGCGCGCCCGCTAACACGAGCTGACATGCAGAAGCTTACTAATCAACAGACCGAGTCTCCCGAAAAGGGAAAAAAATGGAAAAAAAGATGTTTGCGTGCATTGCAAGCTTACGAGTAGCTCCAGCTCTGCGGCAGCTGCTAAGATAAGGCGGTCTAGCAAGCATGAAGCTGTTATGAAATCATGGTTCAAACGTGGCTCATTATACATTGATGTATGTGCGATCACACTCTGACAACATTGAAGGCAAGTACGAAAGTTAAGTGTGCCGTCAGCATAAATTGAAACGCGAGCAAGAAATAATTGATCAGAACGCCTCTTACGCGCAAATGCTTGAAAGTACGACGTATATACTCGCTCCCTAGCCTGCTTCTAATCATGGAGAAGTCCCAAATATATACGTTTCGGAGCCTGAATTAGGCCGCTGTTACAAATGCAGGTCAAAATGGAAACAGAACAAGGCATTGGAGTAGTTTCCGAATAGTTCGCTTTTAAATTTACGCTTATAGTACGTAAATGGAGAACGAACGACCTGTCCATATATATATATATATATATATGGACAGGTCGTTCGTTCTCCATTATATATGGAAATCCATATATATATATATATATATATGGACAGGTCGTCTTTTTAAGATTCGTCTTTTTGAAGGACTATGCTCATGTCGCAGCAAGGGTGAAATTATTTACCCTGGAAGCTATCTACAATGTCGTAGCACGTTATTCACCGGGAAATCAATGTTTTCGTGAAAACAAATATTAATTAATTTCATTTATTGCGCGTTAGAGGCATATGGGGCCTTACATAAATAATCCGTCAACCAGTTGTCAGCATGGCTTTCGACGCGGCTTCGGTAATGTAACACGACTAACATAATTTAATAACATAAGATGCGCAACGAAGCTTGGTTTTAAAAAAGATATCATCTCGGTGAACGCTGAAGGCGTTACATTGGCCAGTATTTTGTTAATTTAGGACGTCGAACAAGCATTGGAATGAGAAAAAGAAAAGTGATTCCTTAATATGTCACCTCAAGATTTTCGCGCAGGAGACTTCCTTCGTCTCCGCCACATACGAAACAAAGAGGAACAATAAGTGATGTCTATCTGTTAATTTTTATCTGCACAAGTCCGATAGGTGCGCGAGTTATGAACAAAATTTATTAAAAACTCGATATAACGAAACCCGGTTTTACGAAGTTTCCTATATAACGAAAAAAAATTTACATTCCCCGGCCGGTATACCCATAGGGTTCAATGTTATCGTCAGCCGAATTAACGAAACAAACTTGGCCGAACTTGACTTAACTAAGTTTTTCCTGAAATAAATGAGTAAAAAAGCAGTTCTTTCGTTTTAATTCTGACACAGACGGGTTCTTCTTCGAGCGTGCGCTCTAAAGCTATCGCGTTAAAACATCTACGCGCCATGGTCCCATCCTTAGCTTTATTATGACGAGGCTGCACGCCGTACCCGTGCACGGAACAGCCGACTCAACACCGCCTCGGCAGGGGCGGCGGTGCTTTCTTTCGTTATTTCATGGTTTATGCGACAAATGGCTCGATCAGCGGCAAATACAATGCCGCGGTAGCCTTTGCGTGTCTCTTCGTTACAATTTTACATTTCGAAGGAACGATCAGTTCGTTTCTCGATTTTACGAACTTCCCCATTTAACGAATTAATTCGAGCGTGGTCACCACTTCGTTAAATCGAGTTTCAACTGCAATAATAATTATGGTTGATAAGGGCGACGGTGACAAAAAAATAATGACGAGAAACGTAGCAAAATCACGACTTGCTGACTGAGTTCATCATACATTTCTATACACACGCATGGATGCGACTGCAAGTGCGCGCTTGATCCCCCTCAACCCCCCCCCCCCCCTATCAGATGGGGATGATTCGGCCGTCGGTATTTGTGCACACTGTCTATTCGATCTCCATTAGTGTCCCCGAGGGTAGTATTGCATCGGGACCAATCATACGCCTGCCGACGAGTTCTTTGTTGGTTCCCAGACAAATGAACGAACGAATAAAAAAAATATATGTAACGGTAGGTGGCGGGTGGTACGGGGTGGGGCGGGTGATTATGAATAAAAAATATGTCCCCTTCCGGACGCACGTCGCTATACTAAGCATTCGTGCGGGGGTAAGAGAGAAAGAGAGAGAGAGAAAAAAACGGAGTAGGCACGAACAGGATAATGTAAGAGGAAGACAGGATGTGGGCACAAAACCGCATCCGCTTTGCAAGGGGTGGCCGCGCAGGCGCAGGTGTGACCGTTAAGATAACAACAACAACAAGAAAATGTGTACTTGTTACACGCCAGGAGCCGAAAGGGGGCGAATTCAAACAGAAAAGCTTAACGCCTGTAGCTATGCGCAGTCTATGTAGCCCTCACACAATCTGAGTTCCTTTTTTTTTATCCCCACTTTTGGTCGTTGCCTAAGTCGATACAGTATTCGTCGCCGACTGTCCGGTTAATCCTTGAGGGTAGGTGCGGGACTGAGGCTCCCGCCGGAAAGGGAAAGACAAATAAATAATAAAAAAAGGACGGAAGGGAGTCCGGCAGGGTGTAGTGAGTGTAAAGGGAGCGAACAGGGGGGGAAAAGAAAAGATTCCCTAACTAAAAATGGCGCCCGGCTCCGAGCTGCGGCACACCGTTGCCAGCACAGACAGAGCGCGTCCGCTAGCCGCCGCTAGGGCGGCTTGCTGTCGCTACTTGTTTACGTCTGCTGTTCGTCTGCTCAAGTGGGGGCCTCCGCCTGTCCCGTTCGGGGCGATTTCCCGTTCGCACATTTTTGTGTGCGCGTGTGCATGCCGTGGCGTGGCACCCTTTTCTTCTGGCCGCGCAGTCCGTCCGCCTGCCTGGAGGAGGGGGGGAGTACACCCCCGGCAGGACCGCGTGGCCCATTCATGGCCTATCCATCAACGCATCGCTCACGCCTCCGCTCTGCGCGCAGACAACGGCGGCGCATGCGCGTGCAGAAGCGGACGCAAGCCGGCGGCCATTAAAGCTGGCCGCTGCGAAGCTTTCGTATACGCTTCCTTTCTGTATGCTTGTTTGTCCTTTAGACACGACATATTTACCGCGTAGGTGTTTGGATTCTCGGCGTTGTCTCCGCCGACTTCCAAGGATCAACTTTATGTTTTTCTTCCTTTTCGTGCAGCTTTTGCTTACAGCGTAGTTGTTTGTGTATATAAAGGTCAACTGCAACTAAATTTTGGACAACGTAAAAATCTCGGTTTAAGATAGCGCAGATATAGAGGAATCTTCGCGCAATATCTGACGTTTGAAGTACGAGCGGAAGCGTCCCGATAAGCTCAAAAAATTCCTGTCTTTATTTTCTAAACTGAAAAAACGCCGCCGTTAGTCATCACCGGAAGTGACGCACGACCTAAAGCGCGCGGATCCTCGGCATGACCTTTGAATTAAGGAGGTTCCCGCAGGAATGATTCCAAATCCGAGACTGCGCAACACCGGAAGTTCCGGTGCAGTAAACTGTTTGCTGGGGCCTCATTCTTTTAATGTGCGCTTGCCTCTAGGTAGTACGGAGGAGGACGCGCTTTGCTCCCTTTGAGCCTATAGTCGAGCTGCTCGTACACTAGGCCAGAGCGAATAATTACTCCGAAATAATCTCGCTCTCCGTTCGGCTTGCGAGGAGCCACGTCGAAGCATTGCGCTCATGACTATAGGGGGTGCTCAGTTCGATGTACTTTTTTTTAAAAACATTTCTTCATTTATATAATTTCCTCCTTTGTGACTACTCCACTGGATGTTCTCCTTTCTTATGCTTCACCGTAGGTACAATCGAGCATGACGAACTTTCTCCCCCCGAACCCCTTCCCGATTTTATTGCCGCTTAGACTTCCATCGAAACGTTACCATAGCGGCCAATACAGAGTCCGTAACGGTGAAGCGTAAGACACTTCGCTTCCCTTGAAAGGAACCCTCCGTGTCAGGCCTGGTGGTGAAGCATAAGAAAAAAGAACGTCCACCGCAGAAGTCACAGAGGAGGAAATGATATAAACAAAGAAATATATTAAAATATACGTGGAAAACGCGATTTTAACTGAAAGCCCTTGAGTCATGGGCGCAATGCTTTGGAGCGACGCGGCGCCAAGTAACTCTAACGAAGAGCGAACTTACTCCGGAGTATTTGTCCGCTGTGACGTATTGTACAAGTAGCTAGGCTAGGGGCAAAGGGAACAAAGCGCGTCCTTCCCCGTATTGTACCTAGATGAGCGCACGTCAGAAGCAAGGGACCTCAGCGAATAGTCCCCAGATTGCTGCACCAGAACTTCCGGTGTTGCGCAGTCTCGGATTTGGAATCACGCCCCGCGCCGCGCTGGAAAAATCTCGGTGGCAGCGTGCGGGAACTTCTGCTCCGCAGCGACAACCACCAGGTGCAAGCGTCGTCTGCTTAGGTGCCGTTTATAAAGGCTGCTGAAAAGAGAAGTACACAGTTGCCAGCCATGCAGCTTTGCCAAAATTGCTTTAGTGGTATATAGATAAAACTCATTTACAACAAATTTATGAAAAGAGAAATTTCATTGCAGTTGACATTGAATCCCCCCAAATCCAAGCAGTTGCACATAAAGAAAAATTAATACAACTTGGTCAGCTTGGTTTTTTGGTCATGGACCGAGAGTACAATATAGTACAAACAATGAAATCTTATCTGAGTTAACGTTAAATCAGCAAAGTAATAATTATTCATTTGATAAACTATTCGTACTTGGTTGCGGAGCTATTCATATCTAAAACTTCCCTTAAGCGTGTCAAAAGCACTCCTATGTGTTTTGCGTTAACTTTCCCGGGCTTAAATGAACATTTCGAGGTGCATAACCCGGCGCATCAAAAATGATAAGTTGGGCGTTGTAGGGTTAGATAAACGAGTGAAGGCTGTCCTTATGCAGAAAATTTCAGTAGTGCTATAGCAAACTTATCATCCGTGGGCCAACATGTATAATAATAATAATAATAATAATAATAATAATAATAATAATAATAATAATAATAATAATAATAATAATAATAATAATAATAATAATTCTGGTGCCCCTACTAAAAACAGTACATTTATTCCGGCCTGCCAGAGCCATCGACGACTTGAGCGGCAGGTCCTGGCAGGCGGCGAAACAATACCCGGTACAAACTATCTGGTTTGTATCTATCCCGGTACAAACTATCTGGTTAGGTACAAACTATCTGGTTAGTACCCTTTCTATAGCCCTCGCTTACGGGCAGAGTCCACCGCAGTTGCTGGACCAGAACACTTTGGTCAGTTCACTGAGCCTTCGGGTGTTGGGCCCCAGGCCCAGGTAACGGCAGGGTCGCTCCAGATCGCCTTCTCCGGAGACAGACTTCTACCAGCCGAGAGAGAACGCGGAGAAATGAGCAGACAAACACGTACCTATATATACAGCTTTTAGAAGCACGCTGTTCAAGTCTGTCGAACGTGTGCGCTCTGGGAGTTCACCGCCTAACCTGTACACGCTCGTCTATAGGTTCCTTCGATTCGCCTGTAGCTCTGTGAGCCAGTTCACGGAGGGGCAGGAGGAGTTCAGAGATGGTGCAGCTTTACTTCAGTGGTGCAGGCTCAACGTTACACTCGAAGCGAATGCCGATGTTGATGCCCCCGCGAGGCGTGCCTTTTGGTATACATGTCCGCCTAATGTACGCCGTCCGCGTAAGTTTGAGACGTCCCGGATCGCAGGTATATAATATGATCGGTTTCCGACGTGCACACAGCACCCCGCGTTGCATAGACACAGCAGACGACCGTAATAGGGGTTTTCAATACGGCCATCTGTTGCGGATCGTCTGCATGTCTGCACCAAGCGGGCACCGTCGGTAAGGAGGGTGCATAAAAAACAGTGAACCAGCCCTGCATTTTTCCTGTGCCTTTTTTTTAAAACAAACAACGCGGTTGAAAGGGTGTCAATTGCTGTACCAGTTATAGGGTGCAGCCCCTATATAGCGAACTGGTACGGGTGGTGCGGGTGAATCGAACAGACGTACCATACGTATACAATGCCTGCCTCCCAGCCGGTACAGAAATGCACTACCAAGGCTTCACCTCATGATATAGTATAACCAGCGACAGTATCAAGTGATTGACGGGGATACTGCGAGTTCCGTTCAATCGATATTTCGAGCAGCTATGTGTAGTTTTCGGCTCATTTAGCCACACAGACCCGACGATATCCTCTGTGTTGAGAGCAACTAAGTCATCACAGGAATGCGCACAACGGCCTAGATTATCGCCAAACAAAACGACAGACTGTAATGAGCAGTTTATTAGGCGTCTATGGTGAAATGCACCGACGAAACGTATCGTGTCGCCGCCGCATGATCAGATGGTGACCGGAGCAACTTGCAGAGAGTTCGTTACCATGTGCATCTTGAGAAATCGTCACTCGCCATTTTGATGGCTGCAACTTACTTGGTATTAAACCAGGTGATGTATGCAAAGGCATCCCACAAAGCGTTTCCATCTGCTCCAGCACTCTTCCGATCTTGTCTGTACTGTGCATATGGAAACTATAGCTGACCAATGCCGTTATAGCATACAGTACCACATTTTGGGTGGTTGGTTGCAGTTCGAACTGCGGACAGGGGACAAAAGCTTAGCAGCGATGTTCTTGTCCTCCTGTCTGCAGCTATGCTGGCGAGATCGGATAGCTCATGTCACATGTGTATATCTCGCTGGAATGTCTCGCATTGCAAATTGCTTTCAAAACTTCCTCTTTCGGGTACAGCTTAACTTGCGGACCCATACACATGCGGACATTAACGGCCAATGCACAGGTTGAATTACTCTAAATGTTAATACCTACATTTAGTTTACTCTAACACTTTATTTATGAGCACGTTGATTTGCTTTGGAAACGTACATCTTTTACAAAAGCCGTGTCTCGGCGAAGGATCAACTGAATATTTCCATATAAAAAAAGCAATTTCAGCGTCAGCCTATTCACTTTTATTTGCGCTCTTATAGCAGCAATTTCGTGCCCGTAAGATACCGATGCATCGTACAGATGGGCACTTCGATGTGTCCACTTTACCGGGCGAAGTGCGTTATCAGTAATTTCGTCCCCGACTAACCCAAAGTTTATCGAGTATCATTCGCTGGTGTGAGTGTACGCCTCTGACTATATTCGGAGAAAAGGCCTGTACGAGGATAGTCGCAAGAACATTCTCCCCCAGATCTGCTCAAACATTTAGCAAATTACACATCTTAGAGAGAACTGGATGGCGGTGCCTGACGCATGTTCGCTTTTGGAAACCGCCGGAATTGTTTCAAAACACTTTCCAAGCCTAATTTAAAGCCTTTCTGCTCTGCCGTCTGCACGTAGCTGTACAACTAGGGGGACCTCTGGCGAGCTCTGCGCGACTTCGCTCTCTCTCTCTCTAAATGCCTAAACCGGCGTGCAGAGCGAGCATTTGATCGGCGAAGGAAGCTATGAAAGAACGTTGCTTTCATGTAAGCGTAATCATCATCAGCCTATATTTATGCCCACTGCAGGACGAAGGCCTCTCTCCCTGCGATCTCCAAATTTACCCCTGTCTTGCGGCTGGAAATTTCCTAATTTCATCACCCTAGTTTTCTGCCGTCCTCGACTGCGCTTCCCTTACCTTGGCGCCCGTTCTGTTACTCAGTGGTGTACACACCGGTTACCTACCCTACGCATTACATGGCCTGCGTTGTACATGTAAGCTTACATGTGCGCTTACTCGTTCTTATTTGGTCAAGCGGAGAGTGCTAACTACCGTACATGCGGCTTGTAAGTACACCCGTGTACTTACATTTAGGTGCACGTTAAAGATCCCCAGGTGGTCGAAATTTCCGGAGTCCGCCACTACGGCGTGCCTCATGATCAGAAAGCGGTTTTGGCACGTAAAACCCCCTAATCTTTTTTCTCCTACGACACACTTTGTCTCATTTCGTTGGCTAATGATCGAAAGGCCTCACGTGCCCCTGTGGAAACGTGGACTTTCAGACTCAGCTGTGGCCGTCAAGAAAGACTCCCCGAGACCACAAGTAGTCAAAGTTTCATCTTCCAGCGAAGCCAGACCAGCTCTGACCGCTGGCTAGTCGTTGGGCGTTCCGAGCCAGCGTGAACCAGAGCTCGGGACCGCCCCGCACTTTGCGGCCAGTAATTTCGCACCAGTCGACGAGAAGTTCCCCACAGAAAAGACGACAGGAAACCACCGTGTATGTTTTGCTTAACAATGAAGGTAACCCTTTAAAGCAAATCGACCAAAAATTGCTTATATCACAGAGCATTTCCCACGATCTTGAAATCTGCCGGGACAACACTGCATCAAAAGTAAACAGAGAACGACGAAACGAGTAGCAGTTAGGGACATTTTGTTGTTGTTCTTGTTTCTATTTCCTTCGCGGCTGACGAGGACGAGTGTGTGACACGGATTGAGCACTAGCCACTCAGAGAGGAAAGCCAACCGACGAACGAACCAACGGATTGAGAACTTGCGTGCGGGGTTTGTTCATCCAGCTGAACGGGGGTCGCCGTTTAATGCCCTTCCCCCCTCGCACAGCACAAACCTCCAAAAAGCGTCTGGAGCGGACGAGGCTGTTCCAGACGACCGTGCGGCAGCAGCCACGGAGGAGTATACACCCCTTTGTTCCTGGGGATGGCGCGCTGCTTCCCCGCTGTGAGAAGGCCAGTCTCTATATTTGGCATCGTCACCGCGGCCACGTATGCGCGCGCTTGGGCAGTAACAGAGAGAGAGAGAGAGAGCCAAGACATGATTTGTGGCTGACCGTTGGTCAGCTCGTCGCACGCGCAACGGCGGAGGCGGCGGCGACCCCTTTCCCGTCGCGGCTCGGCTTCCGAGCCAATCTCCGGGACCATACATCTGGGACGCCGCTCTAAGTGAACTCGGAGCCAGCCTTTGGCTCAATGGCACCCCCCCCCCCCCCTTCTGCCGCCGCACCCCCGTCGACAGCAGCCATCGCTTGCGGGGATCGCTGCTGGTTCCATTTTAAAGGCGACGCGCGCGTGCGGGCCACCGCTTGCACTGGTTGACCGCTCGCGTGTTTGCGACGGTCAGCACGATTGGAACGGAAGGGGGAAGGGGGGGGGGGGGCGGCTCACGGTTGGGGAGCTAGGCCGTCTGTCGGCCCTCGTCGCGGGCACAGGGGCACGGCGTGACTCAGTCTCAGTGGACCCTCGTTTCTTGCTTGCGGCGACGCACGGCGTCGATGGCCACCGGGATAATCGTGTGACCTCGGCTTTATGACGTCCCCCCCTCCCCTTTTTGCTGGGAAAAAAGGGGTACTCGAAATGTCCTCCTCGGCCGTCCTGATTTTAGTATCTCATGGGATCGCCGATGGGCGGCCGGGAATAAGTGGAGTTCCTCTCGATCTCTACATATATAACGATGAAGTATCCGGAGACGGCCCAACAAGCCCACTCAAGGTCTCGTAACAAGTGTCCCGCGAGCGGCCACGCCGAGGGAGGAGCGCGAATATATGCGAAGGACGCGAAGGAAGGACCGCGTGGCAGAGCACGGAGCCGGAGAACCGACGTCATCGGAGTGACGCTTCACACGGCCTCGCGAAGCGAGACAAATATCGCACTCTTTGTGGGAAGTTGATGTGAGGCTGACGTGTACTACACGCAACGCGAGAACTGTATACGTCAGCTTTCGCAACACACCTGAACGACTTGTATTGGCGGAGCCGGTTTGATCACTATACGCAACGACGACACTATACGAAACTATGCACGGTGCTGTGCTGTGAAACACCGGGAAAGTACAGCTATACACAAGTAGCGAGAATAGGGAGAGCTGGAGAGAGAGAGAGAGAGAGAGAAGGGAAGACGGAAAGGCAGGGAGGTTAACCAGACTGAGTCCAGTTTGCTACCCTACACGTGGGGTGGGGAATGGGGAATACGTTCATGATCTAACAGCAGAACAACCAGACGAAAATGGAAAACTGTGATCGTCTGTTCTTTGTTTTTTCGATTTTGTCTAGTTTTTGCGTTGACAGATCGTGATCATGTACACCTGTACAACGTTACACGTTAAGCGTCAGATTTGAAGAGCGACGTGAAACTTCACACGTCACGACACGAGGAGTGCCATGCACGGGGCGCAAGAACAAACAAGCGCTCTGTTTTCATCCTCCTCTGCTGCCTCCCCCACTCCCTTCTGCAAGCGTGAAATCAGACCGCGTCGCAGGCATCTAACACCTCCTCGAGCACAACGACAGGAAACGACAGGTCACCGACAGGACGCCATTGACGATCTCAGAGATGGCAGCGGCCAAGGGAGTTTTGGAGCAGCTCTGGTAGCCAAAATTTTGGCACATTGCTGTTCCTGGACATTTTGAAATTATTTCTCAAGTTGCGTCGCACTGTATGTTTATCGGTCTCCTCAGCGTGCGATTTCCCTCTGCTTTTTTTTTCGTAAGCCAGTGCATTTTTTTTTCGTATCGTAAGCCAGTGCATTAATTCATAACACAAACATGACCATATGCCACGCCTTTTTTTAATGCGCTTCTTACCGCTTCCTTTCCATTATATTGAACTTGCCAGAATCTAGCATCAACAAGTTCATAGACCTAATAAAGCGTCATGACATTAGCCGGGCAGCAGCGGGCACGGGCGAGCGTCTCAGTGCGCGTTTTCTGCTACTCATCGAACATCGCGCAATCCTGGCGCCGTAGCAGAAATATCCCTCGCGTCTGTGCTTGCTGCATACGCGAGTTGTAGCCGATGGCTGTCTGCCGGTTCTAAGTTTCGCCAGCTAAGCTTCACCCAGCCCCTTGCCCTATGGCTACGTGTGAATAAGGTTGACACCGGGCTCCATTGCGTACGTCCGGCACTGTGGCACCGAGCAGTAGCCTACCATGCCGCACGCCTCCAAAGGTAGCCAATACCTATTATAGTACTTTCAAATGTTGTCAAGCAGACACCCAAGGCGGTATAAAGCCTGACCACTTAATCAGAGCCGCGGCGCAGGCGGGACTTTAAACTTTCGTTTTCAGCTCGCTTCGGCGTTTCCGAAGCAGCCGACGTGGCAGCTGTGTCCACGTGATCCCTCATGTCACGTCACGCCGACGGTGGCGCCAGCTTTCCCAGTGGTGGAGCTCGCCCCCGCAACCGTCTAGCCGCGAAAGTTTCGTAAAGGACATTGCTGCGGCCAGTTTTCAAGCATTCTTCAGCGTCGCGTAAACACGCGCTATGTTGAGCGTTACCACGCAAAAGCACGATAACCTGCTCAGAGGGAAAACTTTCGCGCCTTCAAGCTTGTCGATCTGAAGCGAAATTCAATGCCACGCTCGGCGGCACAAATGGCCAAGAGAGCCAGCCAGGATGCCGCCGTTGGCGCCCTCTACGACGTTCCCAAGCAGCCATTCGCCGGTTACGCTTGGCCAATCAAAGTGCGCCTTGCATCAGCCACGCAGCCGCGCACAAATGCCGCCAATCTCAGAGGACCTACAACAATATATTATTGATGAACCCATAGAGTTAGTAGAACAACTCTAGAGGAAAAGCTGGGCCGGAAAAGTGGGAACCTCTAGGGCGCCGCCCTGTTGCTACTGGTCAATGTGGCCAGCGCAATTACTATTGAAAAAGCTGAGAACAAGTACAGTTCACCTTATGCTTTGTCATCTAAAAACGCATACCTGATGGCTTTATGAAGGCGGTACGTTAATATTAAGTTTACAGAAAGCGATCGCTAAGTCCGTGACTTATGAAAATCACGATGTACGCATTCATGCAATAAAAGATGACGCGAATTTCGGTTTCGAATCTGTTTTTTGGATGCGTAGTAGTTTCGTTTGACATGCGATCGCGCGTCGACATCGGACGCTATGGCACACTCGTGCCTTATGTGCCACCGAAGCCCCGAAGTGGTCTGGCGAATGTATCTCCTTGTTGAGAATATCACGCGAGTAGGCAGCTCTTGTGGTACATCACAATCGTTTGAGAAGCGTCAAAGTAGAGCATTTTTCTGCATCCGGAGCGGTGTTTTTATTTGCAGGTTTCCCTTCAGTAGGAAATTGCTGGACAGGCGGACCAGCGCACCGGAATTGTACTGGCGAAGCCACAAGCAACTCAAAGAATCTGTTTAATTGTTGCACTTTGAACAATCATGCTTCTACAAAGGCCACAGCAGATCAACAGCCTGATGCCGAGTATTTCTGTGCCACGAAGTAATCAAGAGGCGAGTGCCTAATGCGGACGAAATCGAGTGCATCGAGACTTAGAACGACAGAAAGCTGAGCTAGTTGGTAAGGATTCATTATGCAAAACAGAGGTGAGGCGTGCAGACAGGACACAAGAGTAGAGAAGTGGGCGGCGCTCGTGTTGTTTACTAAATACTCTACTCTTGTGTCCTGTCTGCACGCCTCACCTCCCTTTTGCATAACGAGTGCATCAACCCACATATTAATAGCGTAGGCATTTTGTTAACTGTGCAATATTTTCAACACTTCCTTGCATGCCATTTCATGTGGAATATCTTTTCTGGTCACAAATTTGTGCAGCGAATCTATTTGCATGATCGACTCCGGGCCTGTTGGACCGTTCACTTGCACTTGATGCTGAGTCTTTTACATGTATCCATAAACTGCAGATGTGCACATCTGGGGGTGCGATCTTGTACGCGTTCCAAAATAGAACGTAGGCGGTCCGTTCCACCGAGCCGCACATGGTTGGTCAGTTTGAAAGGTGAAGAACGCCAGGACGTCAATTGCGAAGTGATATCTGCTGTCAATCGTTCCGTGTTGTCTGCTACCGGACAAACGCAACGGAACGGACTGCCAATTTCGCGACGGAAAGAACGGACCGCCTCCGTTCGAGTTCGGAACGCGTACAAGATCGCACCCCAGATCCCTGCGAGCATTTTCAAAATTCAATTATTATAGACAACAGGCACATATGCAATACTGACATAATCTCAAATACCACTAAGCAGCTGGGACACATTTTTGTTGACCATACTCGCAGGTAAAATAAGTACATCATGTGGACAGCTCCAGCTCATTTTCCTTAAGTCAGTGTATACAAGGGTTATGCAAAAATAATTTTTTTCTTGCGAACCGATTATTTTGCTGTATAAGCAAGAGAACCCACCACGTTAGTGTAATGTATCTTGTGCATCACACTAATATGTGCTTTCATTTACCAAGTGAGATGAGTTACTTTTATGGCTCATTCAGTCATATCACACTGCAAGCTGCATTCATCAATCTTCGATTGGATTTTGCAAATGTTTAATGAAACATGTTTCCCTTTTATGAAGATATGCAATGGCAAGCCCTTCCATGTGTTCCAAAAGTAAAATTTAAGCTCTAAATTAAATAAGATATTTCTAGTCAGAAACAAGCAAAAATGGTGACTGCAGAGTATCAGAAGCCCAAGGTACAGAAATGATGAGAAGTGTCGAATGATTTTAAGGAAAGAGTCGTATTTGAAAATGCAAGACTCTTTAGTGGAGGTCAAGCAAGTCAATATAGGTAGAATACTCTGCAAAATTATGCGAGTGAGGGGATTTCGAACAATGGGTCAGGAAATGCATTGTTTTTCTGCAAAACAAAAGCTGATTGCCATTGCATAAGTCACTTTAGCATCATGATAAATTCAGAAATAAACCAAAAAACAAGACACCCAAAAATAAAAAAACCATTTAATGATATTCCAGCAGAACTTTTTGTTGGGCTAGTTGGTGCATATTACTGAAGTACTATAGCGCCATACAGACGACACAAGAAGAGGCACGAACATAAGCGCTCGTCCGTGTGTCGTCTGTTTGGCACTATAGTACTTCAGCCATTTAATGATGCTCTCTCCACACTGGGATAAATAAAAACAAACACATCACATCTAATGTGGACATATCAGATGCCTTGTGAAACACTAAAGGAACAATTCAGTTTCAAGCTATGGCACTTGCCGCATAGATGTGGGGTGGCCTTGCACCAATAGTGATAGTTACCACTGCATTTACAAATTGAAAGCATTCGTGCAGACAAGGATGATTCTTTATATTTTTGGCTACCACTTCAAATGCATCCACCAAGTGTTACAATGCTGCATGCAGCCATACTAAGGATCTCGCAACAACACCTGCAGGTAAAAAGCAGAAGCAGTCAAAGTGCTGGTGTGTTCAGGACACTATGTTTGAAAACTTTTAGGCAAGAAGAGTGCAAGAAGCAGACATAACTGCATTTAATTCCATAATTCCCCATTTAAATGGCCTTTTCTTTTTGCTTAGACAATGCCTACACCTAGCCACAGCAGCTCCCTCATACAGACTCCACAAACCAAGAGGCCGTGGAGGCAAATGCAGGTAAGAGACAATAAGCAATAGCACTGGTATCGACATTCATCTAATTTCTTTTTATTTCATTTAGGCAGCCAGCACACCTCGAACAGCCACCTTGACTGCGGGTGTGTCACCCTAGTCGCCAAGGAAACATTTGAGGGAAAGTGACAGGCAATGTGAACAGCCACTTCTCCATGTAAACAATACTCTTTCTCTCGGATGACTCCTACGCCTCACCACGCCAGCACACTTGTGCACAAAGATGCCGCAGAGGCACGTGCAGGTCAGAGGCAAGAAGCAGTGGCACTGGTGTCGACATTTACCCAATTTCTTTTTCTTGCACTGAGGCAGCCAGCACACCTCGAACAGCCACCTTGACTGCGGCTGTGTCAGTAGATTCCTGTTGTACATATGCTCATAATAAACTTCAGTAAACCTGAACTTCATAATAAACTTGAAGGCAAATGGGACATTGATGCATTGTATTTTTGAACATTTATTGTACACATACAATACATGTTATACTTTGCAGTGCTACAGAGCGTATTTTGAAGCTTCCCCCTATATTTTGCACCTTTAATTACGTATGTGTTGTGTGGCCCTCAATGCAGTTCATGTTGTAGCAGCTGCTTTGTCTGTGTATCGCACATTGGCTTAAGCTCGTGATATCCACATACTTCTCTCACATATACAAAATAAAGTTCTATGTAGTCCTCAGTGTTACAACAAAAAATGAAAGTAAACAATCCGATCGTGGAATTATGTTTATTACAGTGATTCCTACGACAGTTACTGAGAAGTTGACAACTTGAACTGGTCAATCGGTCCATAGCCGCCTCTATTTTTCAAAAATAAAGGAGGCTATGATCCGTCATGGCAAGGAATTGTATGTATACATAAAAAAGGGGGTATGTGTGTGTTCGTAGTGGGGGTATAGGATTAGGGCGGTACGAAAAAATGTACCAACACCGTCCTCTAGACCCATTCCGTTAAGGTACCGTAACAAAGCGTATTATGCATAAAGTTCATACAACCAACTCTGATATTACTACAGACGCCAGGCGACGCGACCTACATTTGTCATGATGCATTCGCGACTGCACCGGATGCCCTCCACATTATTCTCGTTAATCGTGCTCACTGCGCCGAGGCAAAAGAAAGACAATGGGCGCAGGTGCCTTTAAAGTATCTCGACCTTGCGAGGCACGGCTGCGCGTGCCTGGGGAGCTGTCCGTGCGAACACTCCCTGGCACACACCTGCCTCGGCGGCCCCAACCTACGTACCGTTCTGCTTCGAGCTTTGATCCCCCCACTGTCCCTCGGGTGCCCTGGAGTTCCTGCGCCGCCTGCTCTACTATCATCTCAGGTGCTCTCCTGAGACTTCCGTTTGTCGGTTACATGTGCCCTACAGCTGGATCATTACTTATAATAATAAAAAACCCGATCTATCGTCACGACGATAGATCGCGAAAGCGGCTTTTGCAACATACCGCGCCCGTGCGAAGATAATTACGGAACGCCAACGAGGAATCTGACCACAGCTTCGAGCTCGTAACGTCGTCGAGTGACACTCCTGCAACAGGCATGACCGCTGAAAACCGCATACCGCCAGAAACTTGAACAGGATCATCCCTCGGTTGCATAACTGCCAGCTGTACGGCCAACATGGACCACACCCACACCATCCCGCAACATAGAATAAAGAACCGACTTATAAAGCCCAAACACACGGCTGCACGCACACATCACAACATCACAAGCGAGACGCCATGCTGCTACGCTGCTACTGTTGCCGGATTAAAACTGACTGCTATCACCAAGTCTAGCAAGCGTCTCAGGAGCTGGCAACCTCGGCGCGTAGCAACATGGCGGCGCTCTTGAGGTTCCCGATTTTAATGCATGGGCCCTATGGGTAGCTTGTCCTCTAGAGTCAGTATAGTAACTCTATGGATGAACCTGCCCGGGGCGTCAATGTTATCGCAAGACGTCCTTTTCTTCCCGCGGCGCGGTCGATATATCCTGCACTTAAGCTGCAGTAGTGACTCCGCAGGCTTAAGTGCGAAAGGAATGAAACTTATGCACGGGGAGGTGAAGGCGCAGACAGCAATTACTGTGGCAAAAACACGGTCTTCCCTTATCTTTCTTAATGTAGAATATAATCTCAGAATTAAATTGTGGATTTCATGCAGTGTGGCAACTGGGGGACGCGAAGCTCAGTGTGCTGCTTCCGTGACAATCGCAATACTGAGGCGACGTTGGGCGATCGCGGAGCTACAGAATTGCAAATACCATCCGCATGTGTTGAAACTTCTTCCTGGCGCTCCCGCTGTCGTCACGATCATCATCACCATTTTGTCGTTCCATGAAACCGCCATGTTTTTTCATCGATTGCTCTTACCGTGTGCTCCCCCTCGTGGGTCTCCATATCTCCTTGTATACCGACCGTCGAAGAGCCCACGCAGAGATACGCCCCGGGTAGAGCAAAGTCATCTCAACCCACTACCCCACTTGTAGTGGGTTGAGATGACTTTGCTACCCCACTTGTAGTTAACGTCCGGCCACCGCCAAACGTTAACTACAAGAGAGGTCAAGCTCATAATTATTATGGCGCACCGAGAAGTTTTGTCAGAGCAAAGGCGTCGTATGTGGAACGCTATCGACGCAACACACAGTGAGGCCACAGACTGCTTCAACCGCAAGTGTCGAAACTCAGAAGCCATGCTTCAGGAGAGACTTCGTTTTCTGGACGAAAGAGTCGAACTTTACCTCCTCCTTCCGATGAAATTCAAGAGAGAGAGTATACCCTCTACGTTCGTAAATTGCAATATGTGCCATAAGGTAGTTAGTTGAAACTTAATTACTGAATTTTTGTTATAAATCGGTTATGCATTTCAATTTTTGTGCAAGTAATGTCCGCCTCTTCGCGAGTAGACCAGCTCATGGACTAGAATCGTGCTACCTGCCGCAGGCAAATTAAAAAAGAAAATTTGAAAGTGATCGCTGAAACACCCTGTATTATGGTTCACTTATGCAACAGAAAGAATTAAGTTCTGGCGTCCAACGTGCCAGAACCACTACCTAATTATGAGCCTAGCCGTAGTGGGGGACTCCACATTAATTTAGACCACCTGAGGTTCTTTATCGTGTGCCCGTTTTCATTAGCACTAATTCCACTCCGCAATTATGCAAGATTAGATAGTTTTAGCGCGTCCGGTGTTGAGATAAATCCAGGCGGACTGGGCGTTTTGCCTGATGAGTGGAGGCGCAAGCGCCAGCGGCCAGCACGGTGCAGCCACCTTGTGGCGCATAACGCCAGGCACGCTAAATCTTTCTATTAACTAACCCAACAGTTAGTTCTTGCGCAGATAAAGGGCGTGAAATCCGTTGATGCATATAGGCCTAGCTACTGCGCGCGACCAACGGAGTAACGGGGCCACCAACCCTTTTCACGCCAGCCCGTCTATGCTCTACAGAGGTGTGCACGTCGTGCGTGAATGTATATACATGCGGTCACAAACAAATCGGCTCGACATTCGATCCGATACGATGCATATAGTTCCGGAACGGCCGCTCCCGATCGAATGTAACCTTATATAGTTTCATTAAGCGGCCGTGGTTCTGGTGACCAGAGTGTTCTGGCAACGCCTCGTTGATAGCACAAGGCCGAAACACTTCGATACGCGTTACGTCAGGCTACCTTGCCCGACTGCCATAGAATCCAATGAAGTACGTTCCCTAGCAATCAGGGGGGATTTTGACGTCATCGCTTTCTTCGCGACGAGCTTGTCAACGTAAATTTCGGTCAGACTATAGCGTGACGTCATAAAGCCCAGTGCACAGGCCTGCTATCTACAGGAGGCGTTGGTTGTGGCCCTGACGAACCGTGCATGTACAGTCGCGGACAGAATAAAATGGACCACGGTATCTCCGAAAACGTTCAATTCCCGAGCAGCCTGTAGCAGTAACCAGTAAAACTGCCCACGACAACGTTGTTCGCATATTCTAGTCGAGGTCCAAAATGCAAATACCAGATTGTGTTGTGAGGTTGCGGAGATACTCCGCTTTTTCTTAGATTTCACGGTCCATAATATTCTGTCCGCGACTGTACGTCCCAGGTGTTTCGGTCGCCGCGCGACATCCTCCAAACAGTGTGAGGGCAGTGGGACGGCGGCGGTATATACGTCCTCTCCTCGGCGCAAAGCCGGGCTCTAATCTCGGCCATCGATCAGAGCTCCGGGAACGGAAGGGGTCCGGTCCATTCAGCAACCGCGCGCCGTCGGCGCGACGCGGCCACGCGACGGCCACGCGCTCGAGCTTTGACCGCTTGTGACCAGGCCGTCGCCGCCGCCGCTCTTTCGTGGGTCTACGCCTGAGAAGAAAGGGCAAAGAAATGGAAGAAACGATAGCGCTGCAGGGCTGAGAGCCTGTAAGCCTTATATACAGATCAGCGCAAGCGCACGTGAAAAGGAAAAAAAAAATACATGGCTTAGCTTGGTTAAGCCAAGAATGCGTTGCATATTGCGCGAGTTGGGGCCCAGCTTTTCCTCCGGCTGTCGTGACATCACGTCACGTGGTTGCGCTAAAGGTCAATGGTGGCTGCCCGGCCGCGCCCAAGGGCTGAACTGAGTGATTGCAATATGCAACGCATAAAAAACGAATCGCTCGACGGTCCACGAGCTTGTGCCTTTGTTTCTGCCGCGTGAGTCATCTTGGCTGGTTTTTGTCGCGTATGTGCACACGGCGCATTGTGTCGCCAGAGCCGTGTGGCCCGCTTTAAAAGTTCTATAGCGGCGACAGCAAATCAAGGCCTCCGAACTCTCAGTTCTTGTCTCGTGCAGCAATCGCATTCGGTGACTCGGGCTTCTCTGACCACAGAGTTTCCTACAATATACTATTGAGGAAATTCCTGCGCGATTGTTGAGCGCCCACGGGAATGATGGGAAATACATGGATCTGTCTGATTTTCGTGCTTGTGGATTCAGACGTTCTTGCGTCTTTGCTTCTTTGTGTCTCTCCTGCACAAGGAAACAACGGGAAGAGGTAAACCCTGTGAAATTTGTAACTTGATACTTCCTGTTCCTTGGTCTCCTTCTCTGCTTGCGTGTGTGCAGTACTCCTGTTATTGTGTTTTTCCTTTCTTTACAGTTTTGCTGTTTCGATCACAGCATTACTAAAATAAAGTGATAAAAGTGTTTTTTTTTATTTTTTAAGAATACGCAGCTGGTTAGTTATCAGTGAGGCACGCTGCCTTTGTGCAGAAGCCAGGTTCTAATTAATATATTTCACGCGTGAATGTGCTGTTTACATTATACCTAGGCTGGGTTCCCTTATACACAGCTTGGAAAGACACTCAGAATAGCCCATCGAAGGCGGGGCTTACTATAGAACTATACAACATATATGCATGCACATGCACCGTAAAGCGTAAATTTGACTGCGCGGAGTTGGATCGTTGTGTGTGTATATATATATATATATATATATATATATATATATATATATATATATATATATATATATATATATATATATATATATAAAGAGAGAGAGTACAGAGAAAGGCAGGGAGGTTAACCAGAGGAAGGGTTCACGGGGATAACAAGAGCAGAGTGGAAGGGGGAGATAGAGAGAAAGAGAGACGAGCACGAACAAAGTGCGTACACTATAGAGCTGTAGGGGGCGGCATTCTTAAAGTCTATCGTGAAGCCCCGTAGACCGCAGGTACTTTAATAACGCGAGTAAGGCCTTCAACGCGGATGTTCTTTCAGAACACTGACCTAAAGCTTTCAGTTCTGATAGTGGACGATTGTCCAACTGGTCCAGTACTCTGCACATCACTTGTCTCTGGGCACTATATCGCGGGCAGACACAGATATGTGAGAGGGTCTCTTTGCTGTTGCATGTGTCGCACGTGGGGCTATTGGCCATTCCGATAAAGAAAGCGTATGAGTTCGTAAAGGCAACGCCTAGCCACAGACGGTAAAGCATGCATGTGTTCACGTCGTGGTAACTCAGGCGTGAGGTGCATCCGTATGTCCGGAGACAACGAACATAAACGACACACGGTGAAAACGTTCGAGTCCCACAGGCGCAAACTACAATCACGGGACATCAATGGCAGCCCAGCCGCAGCGTCTGTTCGCGAAAGCGGAATGAAGACTCGTTGACCACTTTCATGCGCAGATCGGGCGGCTTCGTCGGCGTGGTCGTTCCCACTGATGTTGCAATGTCCTGGAAACCATTGAAAGGTTATGTTGTGTCCCTTGTCATGGCTGTGATGATATATGTGTCGAATTTCTGAGGCAAGTTGTTCATTGGGGACGCGTGGCGCATTGGGCTTTGTGTGCAGTGAAGGGCGGGAGTCACTAAAGACAGTCCATTGTTGCGGTGGTTCCTGCTTAATGAAATCAAGTGTAGCACGGAGTGCCGCGAGTTCTGCACCCGTCGATGTGGTCACACATGAAGTCTTCAATTTGATTTCTTTAGATTTTTCGGGGATGAAGACTGCAGCAGCAGAGTTGTTGAGTTTCACCGAACCATCTGTGTAGACATGTTGCCGGAATCTGTGCCCGTTGTGAATGTGTTCCAAAGTTGCTTGTTTCAAAGATTGCAAAGGCTTCCAGGCTTTGTTTCTGATGCCTGGAATTGTAAACTGCGCTTGCGGCCGGTCGTTGTATAAGTTGGAATGCTACTGGTTTAGAGAGAAGCTTGTGTATGCATCTGCCATGTGGAGCGCGCACTGATCTATACCTCACCCGGCCTTCTAGAAGCATTAAATAATTATTTCATACACAGAGCTTGTCCTTTAGAAAACGAATGTGACGCCATAGCTCAGAACAAAATATTTTGCCCATTCTGCTGGAGCGACCTTTTGAAGGTAAACATGAAGCCGTACATAATCTGTACTTCTTCGGGGCACGTATACCATATATCATGCAGCATGCCAGGAAAGCACACGTGACTAGCTGTTCGGGACATATATGGTAATGAGCGATACAACGTGAGGGCAAGGTTGGTCATTTAGATAAAGGTTAGCACACACAAAAGAGCCCGCGGTATACAGACAACAGAGCTGACAACTGCGTTAGTTGGTAACGATTCGTTAACAATGTAATGAATTATTCCCAATTCTGACCAATTTCATAAACAGTTAGGAACCGCGCGCGCAGCTATATATTTATCCATTCCACTTATCAAGGCCTCGTCAGAATCCGGTTTATCGAGTCCCTCTCCCTTTGTCGTCGCATTGCCACGGCTGTCTTTGTTCCGCAAGTTATTTTTACAGTTCTCTCTGTCATCCACCTAACGTCTTACACCTGATATGCACATCTTGTCGCACTGCATGAACTTCAACATTCACGCCCACATGCTCGTACAATTACATTCACCTGGTGGTTTCATTTCGCGAGCAGCATCATAATCGAATATTCTTTACCAGCGAGTCACTGCAACCACCTGTCCATGCATCAAGCTTCCTGAAGATCCTGACTGATAAGCTATCGGTGTGCTGGTACAGAGAACGAAGACGTATAGAGCTTTGATTCTGACAGGAACCACCTGTATACACACGAACCATTTGTGTAGCAAATCGTCCGCGTACACGCACGCTATATTAGCAAATACTTTGATAATTATGCGTACAGGCCCCAACTCGTGCACTCAGGTGCGTGCAGAAGTGCCATTTGCACGTATGAAACCGTAACGAGAGCTATTTTCTTCTTTGTTTTTACATCCAACATCCCCTTTCTGCCGCGCAGGGTAGCCAACCGGGCGTCCGTCTAATAAACCTTCCTGCATTTCTTTGTTTCTCTCTCTCCCTCTTCACGCACACGTCGCTTGAGAGTAGTTTGTTTATATATGAAACGAGAGACATTTCAAGTTTCAATGTTCTACGCCTATATGCCTAACTTTTAAAAAGAAATTTTGTCGTCCTTTCCAATAGCAGTAAGACAATTGTTATGCGGCATTGACTCCCTCCGACCTGACCACAGGCTTACACCCTTCCGCGGCAGCTGCATGTTGCACGAAGCGACGCATATTCGGCTTTTGCGCGCGCCGAAAAGGCGATTCCCGTTGCACAGCCCGTGAAGTAGGCTTAGCGCGCGCTCCGCAGCGCCCCCTACGTAGCGTTCCACCCTTTCCCGCTCCGGTGCGGTGAGGCGCAAACACCGCGCGCGCCCGGAACACTGAACCCATTGTGGTTGCGCAGCTATTAGCGCCTCGCACGGCTCCGCGGGCTCCCGCCAGCGAGCGCGGTGGCCGCCGATGAGGCCATAACTCTTCCGAGAAGCGCCCCGCGCTTGCCCGGCCACGTCTCTCTTCACGCCGCCTTCCCGAAAGATTGCGTGCAGCTCGGCGAAGCGTCCCACGCGACAGGTACGCAAACGGCGCGGAAAGCCGACGATGAGGCTTCGTGTGGAATATATCACGCACTGCTGGTGTAACCAACGATTCAGTGTGTCGTATACTGCAGCATAACGGGTTATTATCAATACAGAAATAGTACATCGGTGCTTGTATAGAGCGCATGTCTCGAAGAACCCACCGCCCCCCCCTCTCTCTCTCTCTCTCTCTCTCTCTCTCTCTGTGGTGCATGGTTACAAATGGCCGACAAATAATGCGCGGCCATAACGTGCGCCCCACGATGCAAAGCAAACCAGGAATAATTTTGCTATGCAGCCGCGTGGGATACACCGTTTTGAGTGCACGGACCATCTGGGATTTTCGAATTTGCCCGGTCTCCCCGCCAGGACTCCTAGTTTATGTCCCTTGACGGCTGAAGTTCCGCGTATGCGGACCCCAACTGTAAGTAGTTCCATCGATTTCACTCCTTCCGCAGACATCGTTAGAAAACATTTGATATGATTTGTTCGCATGGTGCTCAGCGCGGTGGGTACGTAGTTTTACGATACTCTCGCTATACTGTTGTAACTCATAAACAGGAACAGATTTGAAACCCACTATAAGCAAGCAAAAAATACAGGCGGCTCGGTATATGCGGAAAAGCTGTTCCGCAGGGGCAGCAGGGCTATACAGCTCGTGTATAGGTATATTCGTACGCGACTGGAAAGGCGCGTATACACCCGAACAAGGAATGTGCCCACCACCGCAACTTACGGCACGCTTCTCCTTCGCGTCCCCGACCTTGCGAGGTATACCCTTTCGTCTCCCCCGAATCCTACGACGACAGCTGCAGCCTTTAGACCTGCTGCACAGAACAGCGCTAACGCTTTGTCGTTTAGGCGGGCCCTGTACCCGCCGGTTCCGTTGGCGCATTCGGTTCACCAACCAGTGGCGGTGCCAGTGGTCGCTTATTGGGTCACCGCGGCTGCACCCTTTCAGCGATCGGCTGATTCAGACGCATCAGCGCCAACGAAGGGGGAAAAAAAAAGAAGGGCGTCCCCGGGGGGAAAACTCGCGAGTCCGTCCTCTCGCGTCCGCGCCCGCAGAATCGGCAAAGCCTGATGGATGACGCCACGGCTGTCACTGAAAGGCAGCTTGTTCGCATCGGCCGCGCATGAACACGGCCATGCAGGGCGTTCATGCTCGCTTGGGCGACGTGTATAGGCTGTCTATACGCTTGCCGAAATCTGGTGTGCGAGGCAACAATGTGCGTGTCCGCACGTGGACAGTGGTGTGCCATGACGCTCATGCTGAGTGTATGCATGTACAGGCAGATGAGGAAAAGCCTTATAGGAGGGAGCATGACATTAGGTAGATAATATATATAGCCTCGGCATTTTGTTTGGACGGTATTAAGGCATGTAAATCAAATTAAATTACGGAGTTTTACGTGCCAAAACCACTTTCCGATTATGAGGCACGCCGTAGGGGGGGGGGGGGGGGGGGGGACTCCGGAAATTTCGATCACCTGCGATTCTTTAACGCGCACCCAAATCTAAGTACCACGGGTGTTTTCGCATTTCGCCCACATCGAAATGCGGCGCCGCCGTGGCCGGGATTCGATCCCGCGACCTCGTGCTCAGCAGCCTAACGCCATATAGCCACTGATCAAGCACCGCGGGTAAAGGCATGTAAATCACACACGTGCGCGCGCACACACACACACACACACACACACACACACACACACACACACACACACACACACACACACACACACATTATATATATATATATATATATATATATATATATATATATATATATATATATATATATATATATATATATATTCTACATGCATCACAGGACACCTTCACAGCGAGCCGTGCAATATACATGTGCAGCAGATCACTCATGCACCAGCCACCATTGTTGCTTGATAGCATACCAAAGATGCTATAACGCATGATTCATTTTTTTTTTCTTTTTAATATTTGCACATATTAGGTGTCCGCGTCATTAGTCTGTCCATTGTCACGCCCAGAAACTTGTGACTTGACACCTACCGAATGAGAGAGTGCGCACCTCTAACGTGTGGCGCTGGAATCACCTACGCTTACTGAAAGCAATGACGCCGCACTTCTCTGGTGACATCGTTGGACCTCATGCGAATAGAAATATTTCAGTATTGGCGGCGAGGAGTTACGGAGTCGCCATCTATCGGAAGCGCCTCGCTGGCGTAGTATGAGGGATCACGTGGCGCGCTCCTCATAGGTTTTGCTGTCAGCGCTCACTGAAAACACCACGCGCGAGCTCTCCCGGACATTTCTGTAAATACTTTCGAAACGAGAGAAGTTTCTTACTGTCTAAATAATAATCTTGGGCAAACTGAAAGCACACAATCGTTTACAAACGCTATCTCTTTACCGAATACGTACAGTGAACGCCACTGCGCGCGGTCGCCGCGATTCTTGCGTGAAAGGTAGGTAAACGCTGTGAGCAAACTATGTGAAATATGTTCTTATAGTGTTTGTATAACTAAATGGAGTGTAATAGAACGAAGCCTCAATGCAGCGATCGCGCAGATTCGCAGCGACCGACTGCGCGTCTGCATGCTTGTCCGCGCACTGTTTCGCCTTCACCGCGGGCGCGTTTTCGCACCGGGCCATGAGCTTTAGGCCGCAGAATATGAGCATTTGACAGTATGCAAGCAACCATTGTAGCGTGGGCGCTATCAGAGCTGTTCAAAAATAATTTCATTGTAGAGACTTCGACGCCTACGGGGACTGTGATGTGCCGTCGCGACGATTCAATCTTTTTTTCTTCTAAATTCTTTGACCTTTCAATACTATTTCTCGAGTTGCGTCGCACTGTATGTTTATCGGTGTTCTCAGCGTGCAATTTCCCGCTGCTCTTTTTTTGTAATCCAGTGCATTAATTCATAACACAAACATGACCACATATGTCATGCTTTTTTTAAATGTGTTCCTTACCGCTGCCTTTCCACTCCACTGAGCTTGCCAGTATCTATAGCATCGACAAGTTCATAGACCAAACCGTCATGACATTAGTCGGGCAGCGGACTCGGGCGAGCGTCTCAGTGCGCGTTTTCAGAACAACGCAGACCAGCGCCGTAGCAGAAATCTTCCTCGCGTCTGTGCTTGCTGCGTACCCGAGTTGTAGCCGATGACTGTTTGCCGGTTTTATGTTTCGCGAGCCAAGCTTCACGCAGCTTTTTCTCCTGCGGCTACGTGTGAATAAGGCTGACACCAGCCTCCGTTACGTGCGTCCGGCACTGCGGGACCGAGCAGTAGCCTACCATGTTGCGCGCCTTCAAATGCAGCCACTACCTTGTAGTGCTTTCAAGCGTTGTAAAGGAGACACTCGAAGCGGGAAAATTTCGCTACTAAATGTGGACCGCAGCGTACGAGGGAATTTAAACTCGTTTTCAGCTCGCTTCGGCGCGCCCGAAGCAGCCGACGCGGCCGCTATGTCCACGTGATCCCTCCTATAGGACGTCACGCCGACGGTGGCGCCAGCTTTTCCAGTGGTGGAGCTCGAGGCCAATAGTTGATAGCCTTCTGCAATCTTGCACGTAGGGCACGTCGGTTGCGACCACAAATCCACATACAACTGCCTTCTGCGTATAAAGAAATTTCAACTGATGTGGGAATTCACTTCGCCAGTCCGACGATAGACATGTCAAATCAAGTCGGACTTATAAAGGACCGCCCTGGGGAACTCCTCGATGCAATGTTTGCGGAGCTGTGCCGCCTTCTTTTGTGGACATGCATAGACTGACCGATCACTGACGTATACCCTGAGCGGTACGTACGATCAAATCCAACAGACTTCAGCGCATCTAAGAAAGCCTTCTGAGTGGCGTTGTCGAACGCTCCCTTGGCGTAAAGGAATTCGGCGATAGTAATCTTGCGTATAGTTTTGTTGGGTTTTACGCAGTTAGGTTGTCTAGCGTTGTCTATATGGTGCCGCGGCCCTTCTTGAATCCTGACTTTTGGGGAGGGTAGACATTCGTGTTCGTCAGCACCCAGTCCGGGCGCGTCAATGCCATCCATACGCAACTGGGAAAAGCTATCGAACGACAGGAAGTTTATGTCTGTCGGGTACTCGCCAGGCTTGAGGACAGGGATAGCACGAGCTCGTTTCCAGCACGGTTCAAGGCGGCCACTCTCGATGGCTATCCAAGTGTGCGAATAGCTAGCATTCCTTAGAGGTGAAGACGAATTTAATTTACACTACAAATGGGGGGTATTCGTTGTTCTGTGTACAATTTACAATCTTTGAACACTTTATTGCAACCCTATCTTGTCATATGTGCGTTATCGGTGACGATATGTCCTAAATGTCGTGATGAGTATCATGAAGACCGGCACCATACCCATTAGCACATATCGAGCTACCTCATGCAAGTTGGCGTCAAAGGGGTTCGTCGAAGGGCAGCACATACCCAGGGGCTCATACCCTGCAACCCAAGTTGGTCTTAGTTGGATAGCTAGATAACCGCAAAGATAACCGGCCGGACAATGAATGTCATTCGCACGAAAAAAAAAGAAAAGCCAGCCTCCTCTGACGCCGACTTTCCTTTCCTTCAGTGGCCTGCCTGTGCATTAATTCTTAGGCATTATATTGTTGCCGCACTTTAGAGGGCATTTCTTGGTTCGTGGTAGCTCTTAGCGACGCACTCGTTCCGATTTACTCTCGCCACCCAATCTTCGCTGTATACTCTCCCCCATGCTCACCACGCGCTCGGCGGCTTGAGGTTACCGCCTGATTATCACGTGATGAGGGCCTACTTTTTTAAATGAGAATTTACATTATACGTTTAATGACTAGAACTTGGTTTAATTGTTTTTCTTGAACTAGTTGGTAGTGGATCGTGGTGGACGTTTGAATGAGTGGCAGTGGTTCCCCGCGACACTCTGCAGGGAAGGCTCCCCCAAGGCCATCGGGGACCACTGGTCTGTAGACAATCGTTCACTATCAGAACAAAGATGTTCTACGCCACTGCTCCCACAGGAACTCTGCGCAGAAACCTATGTTAGCGTTGCTGAAGTTCCGGAGGTCTACGGGCCTTTACATCACATATGTATCATCAATATCATACATCAATGTATCATACACCAATGACACCTGCTATCGCAGAGTATAGAGAACGCGGTTTACATCGTACTCCTCTCTCGTGCCTCTCTCCCTTACACACTCTCTCTCTTTTCATCCCCGTAACCACTTTCCATTGCGTATAGGGTATACCCAACCGGAACCACCACTGGTTAACCTCATTACCGCTCTGTACATTCTCTCTCTCTCTGTGTGTGTGTAGTAGCCTGCGTAGATGGCTGTTGTATATACGTCTCCTTTCCGAATTGAAATTTTAGTTGCGAGTCAGTAGCATATATGTATACTTCGTGATCTTACACTGTCTTTCGTCTCTTCGCGAATGCCGAGCAAATCACCCCGTTATATGCGCTTTGCATGCTGCCTATGTCCTCCACGAATTTGTCTGCTTCAAACGGAGAACAGCCACGCGCATGAATCGTTCAGGTGGTCGCTCATTACAAAAGCCAGCTAGAGATGCTGCGATGACTTAGACACATGGCGATGTGTGCACGACTGAGACCAGGCTGCTCGCAGTGGCGCACATGGGAGCCACTTATACTGCACTTCTGCCATCCTATTTTTGGATAACCTGAGGGATATTGACACTTTCTTTTGTTTCTTTCTTTCTTACTACAATTCTTTTTTTTTTTGTCTTGCGTTCTGGCACCTAAAGCGGTAATATAACGCGCGAGCATATTTCCGCTCCGCTAAATTCTAACGAAGAAATCCGTCCAGCAATAGGATTCGCGTTCTTTCATGCATGTGCATGTGTTTCTGTGTTCGTGCGTGCGAGTGTGCACACGTGTGTGCGGCTGTGTATGCGCGAGCGAACGCCATTCTCACATGCAGTCGCGACCGGATCACGACACGCAGGAGCGCTGTCCATTCTTTCTTCGAAATAACGAAACTGCGCGCCGTCCCACTCCAGCATTGCCATTGAGTCGAGCGACGGTGACATAATCCTCGCCACCCCACCTCGCGCGCGTATGTAGTATGTCGGCCTGCGGCCGATACACACGGTATATAAATAGGGAGCGCCGCGTTTTTCCTGTTCGCTGCGCACTTTGTCGTCTGCTATAGCAGACGATACGCGATATGTGCTTTGCGACGCGTTCCTCCATTGCGCCGGCCATGGTTCAAATTTTTTTTCCGTGCACTTTTTCTCGCTTATTATATCGCCCTTGCTTTCCGCCACTCTGTTAAATCGTCGGGAGGGCGGGATGATGTCAGTGTCAAGGTTGCCTGACACTCTCTCTAGCAGCAACCGTGTAAGTACGCCGGGAGAACTCAGGGGCTCACGGCGATGAAAAGACGTCACACGCCCGGGTCTTACCGCGCACATACGCAAGAAAAAGCAGAGAGAGAGAGAGAGAGAGAGAGTTCGGAATATAAACTGCCGTGTTGCCGGGGTGCGATGACCGTCTTTGCATAATTTCGCCAGCGACGCCGGAGAAAAGGATCGCTGTCAAAGTTCAAAAGAGCAGTGCACAACGAGAGGCGAAAAATGCTTTGTCCCCTCGGTTTTGATTTGGACATAATGTAACACGCGTGTCCGCGGAGTCTATCGCTCTGTATATACGATAGGAGCCCACGGAAATGGGTCTGTGCTCGAGTGATGCCTGCAGTGTCGGCTCGGACGCGTGTTCGTAGGGGGGAGCCAACAGCCGAATCGTGGTACGTATATAATCGAATATGCGCGCAAAAACAAGAAGACAAAGAAAAAAACGTCTTTTTGACCCCGAACTTTCTCTGTCGTTGGCGGATAAAAGCGAAAAATGGACACGTTCCATTTGGAAGCATATGTATATATTCGTGCCCGAGGCGACGGGTCGTTGACAGCTGTCAAAATACCGTCGCCGCGCGCGCGCTTTGGTCCTGTCACGCAGAAGTAAAAAAAAAAGAAAAAAAGTGCCCGCTCGCGCTTTCACCACTTATGTATGCACACCGCGCGCGGCTTCCCTTTTCCGCTTCGATTTCGCCGTTGTCCGCATTGCCAGGTTTGGACGAGCGTCGTATATATACTTGTCGAACCAAAAAGCAAACATATTTACACTCGTCGTGGCCGCATGGCTTGTATATAGTCGTCACAATAAGAGCTGCGAAGCATTTCTTCCTCGCCATACAACGATGAGCAATGTATACGTCTTTCCGTAAATGTCGAACATCAGTAAGTTTGATACCGCGCACTTGCGACTGGAGCCATGTGAGCATTCCCTATAGATAATGCGGTGCAGTGTTTTAGTCGCAGACCCGAAAGTTGGCAAAACAGCACAGCATCTAGACGTGACGTCACGTGACTGTCGCGATGTCTATAGACGCAGACACACTAGAAGTCGCAGGCCCGAACGTCGGCAAAGAAGCACAGTATCTACATACGTGACGTCACGTGACTGTCCCAATGTCAATAGACGCAGACACACTGGAAGTCGTCCACCCGCTCCATACCTTCTTTTCGGAATATCTTTCATTCTCCCCGTGCTGGATGAACATGGAAAGGAATGAGGGCTCACTTGGAGCACGTTCAGCGAACTCTAACGTTTCATTTGACTTGAACGTGACTGTTCCAGTGCTCAATAATTTGTTGATTTAAAACCATTTACTTTTTTTTTCAATGTAGTTAACGCAGATTTTCTGGAGGGCGAAGCTTCTGCCAAAATGACCAAAGCGTTAGCAACTTTCGGTGGCGTGTGCAGATTTCTGGTGGAGACAGACGGCGTCGGATAACGGTGCGTGCGAGCAGATGTATATTCAATCGCGAAGCGAGTACAACTCTCTATATGCATATACACGTGTGCGACGTATCTTCGATGATGTGTGGCCCAAAGTGTGCGTTGGGAAGCGACGCAGCCCATACGTCCAACGCACATTGAATCCAATTGACCGGATAATTGCAACCGCCGTTTATTTATGCGCAATTCAACCGTCACTATACAGCTGTAATTACGATCAACGCTCTCCCGATGTGATACTACATATACACTGATGCGCTGTACTACTCGCCCTAGCATTAACAAATTCGCATTCCTTCCTGGTTGACTGCACCACCTGCGACCACTGCAAGTGTGAGGAGATCGCCGAGAACTTCCCGTGCCATTTCCGGCACGCGTTATGACGTACAACGTCAGCGTCAATGACGTCCAACTTCAATGTATATGGCGCTGTTTTTCAACACAGAAAGTTGCGCACGCTGTGACGACTTTCCTAAAGTCAAATGGCCTGACACGACACTTATATCTATAAGACAGCGTATGTCTATTACTGTTCGCATGGACTACACCTCTTCTTTTGTCCCTGTCTTTTATCGTTCAACTCCTCAGCCCCTTTCTACCGTGCAGGGTAGCAAACCGCACGTCCGTCTGGCTACGCTCCCCGCATTTTCTTATTTGCTACGTCTCTCTCAGTCCAGTTGTAACACGTCTGCGTGCACGCAAGTTCCATGAAGCCGAATGCTCCCACAGCAACTGGCGATGATGCCTTGCGCATGCGAGCTGCCTGCGAAGACACAATGATCATCCTGACGTGGCATCTATGCTTGCATCGTGGGGAATAGCTATACGCCTGTGTTGCGAGGATAATTTGCAGCCGCCAAACATAGGCATGCGGTCGAGAGCTAAGTATACATATACATCCACTATACATCTGCAAATCGGTCTTTAAATTTCATTGATATAGATGAACTCCGGAGCAACCCTGTGAAAGAAACGAAGGCTCCTACAAGCTCAGTTCGGGTCTTTCCCTGCTATGCGAGGTGAGAACAGACAGCACAGGTGGCAGGTGCCTCCTGCGACTGCATGGTATACGTAAGGATCGGCGGGGAACTTACAAGATCCGTGTTCGGGCCATGGGCGCGCTATGTGGCGGCGAGAGTTGGGCGCTACACATAATTCGTGCATAGCGAGGATGGCGACAACAATGTTGCCCGACAATTGGCAACGGCGCTTTATTTACCATCCTCAAAAGGCAAAGTTGAGACGTCAGAGGACAGCAGACCTTGCTCGAATCGGGAAACATACCCGCGAAGCAGAAAATAAACAAAAGGACGGAACTCGACGTCCTTAGCTATATCTGTACATGGCGCTTGCAGAGCGAGAATGAGCCTGGCACTTGGCCAACGCAATAAAAGCAATCTTGTATTTACGTGGGATTCCAAACCGGCGACATTGTATGTTTGTACCCGAGGGCCGGCAGCATCGCGCCCTTATCAAAGCGATCGAGGGTGAAACCGCGCGTTGATTCTCGGGGAAACTCGTGACAGTTGTGCAGTGTGCGGTAGAGAGCGAGAAAAAAAGCAAGCGGCCAAGGCTTTTTTAAGCTCAGCCCCTTTGTTTTCTCTCGCGCGGTTGTTCTTTTTACTTTCCCTCTCGGAGCGACGCGTGCGGCTTCAATCCGCGCGTTTTTGTCGGCGAGCCAGAGCCAAGCCGGCTCGCACCCTTCCGCTCACTCTCTCTCCCTCTCCCCCCAATTATTTTGAGTGCCTCCTTCGATGCTGCGGGCGGCGCGCGGGCTTTTTTAGTCCTTAAGTCCCCGGACATGAAAGGCAGGGTGCCGACACGAGTTCCGAGCGCGCCCGGTGGAAATCAAGGCGCGGGCGCAAAAAATATAAAAGGACATCGTCTGCACGGCCGCCGCTGCAGACGACAAAAATAAGGGCCGCCGCCGCCGCGCTGAGAATGGGCGGCGGCACAAAAAAACACTTGGCGTGCCCGCGGCTTGAAAATAAACGCCGCCCGGTGCTGCAGCCGCAGCTCCTCTGCGGTGGAACTCCGTGGCAGTGCGCTTCCACGGCTCTATGGCTCGCGCTTGCATCCAGCACTTCATGGACGCCTTTCTGGCAAGACCGTGCTGAAGGCGGAGATTAACCCTATAATGTGAAACCTGGAAGGACTCTGGTCCAACGTGTGCAGGGTATCATGCACTAAGATTTAAAGATATGCATCATCATCATCATCATCACCATCATCATCAGCCTGGTTACGCCCACTGCAGGGCAAAGGCCTCTCCCATACTTCTCCAATTACCCCGGTCATGTACTAACTGCGGCCATGTCGTCCCTGCAAACTTCTTATTCTCATCCGCCCACCTAACTTTCTGCCACCCCCTGCCATGCTTCCCTTCCCTTTGGAATCCATTCCGTAACCCTTAATGACCATCGGTTATCTTCCCTCCTCATTACATGTCCTGCCCATGCCCATTCCTTTTTCTTCATTTCAACTAAGATGTCATTAACTCGCGTTTGTTCCCTCACCCAATCTGCTCTTTTCTTATCCCTTCAGAATCAGAATCGTTACTTAACGTTACACCTATCATTCTTCCTTCCATAGCTCGTTGGGTCGTCCTCAATTTAAGCAGAACCCTTTTCGTAAGCCTCCAGGTTTCTGCCCCTCCTGGTAAGACATAGCTATTATGCATATCCATATTATGCATGCAAGATATGCATATGCCGTATACCTGGACAGAACCAAGGTAACGTTGTTTGCTTTCGCTTGGAGATACTGAGATATCTTTTTTTTTTTTGCTTTCCGCCTAATAGCCTTAATAGTTCCGTCTAATAGTCTTAATTAATCAGGCAACTTCTCAAATATTACAGTTAGATTAAATGTGTCAATGAGAAAATTGTAGAGAAACATGAAAAACTTCCGATACACCTTTCTGTCGCTGAATACGTGCTGCATAAAAGTGTTTTTCCGAGTGTAAAAGAAGCCCGCGATTACACGCAACATTGCCGCGCGACTGGCCGCTCGGGGCACTTAGTAGCAGTAGTAGTAGTAGCAATTGTTGTCGTTGCCGTTGCTGTTGTTGTTTCTGACCCCACCACCGCTGCTGCTGCTTTCTCCTCCTCCAGTGGTGACAGGAAATAACATCAGCTAAGCCAGTGGCAAGAAGTTGAAGGGCTCGATGGGAAAGAGTAGAAAAAAAAACAGTCCTGTCTCCGCTTCTCCATCACGTGCGAGCGCCACAGACATAAACGAAGACGACTCGGACACGAACCATCCTTGACCAATACTCATCTCCTAAGAAGCTTGCTGGCGCACACCTGCGAATGCTTACTCAAAAAATCGCAAGACTTTCCGATCACGATATCGCTCCAGCTACTGCGCATCGGAGATACTGCATTTTTTTTTTTTAATGTGTATCATCTAGCAGAATATAAGGAGAGTACCATCGTTCAGCCGTACGGACACATTCTTCCGGCGGCTTAACTGCGCCCCGCAAGTTCGACTCGAACGAGCAAGGTGGCTCCTAACGGCACTGCCGAAAACTGAACGTTTAGCAGCGCGAACAGACGAAGGACATAAGGAATACGGCCACACAAAACGGGCCCGTTTGTGTCGTCTGCTCTTCTTACCCGTCGTCTGTTCGCGTTGCTAAACGTTTACCACGAGCCAGTACCATAACTAGACGACCAACAAGCCTTAACAAACTGCCGAAAAGTGTCGCCGTGCGGCCGGCGAGTGCCGCGGCGGTTCTTTTTCGCACCGCTTGACGCGCCCTCCTCCTTCCGAAAGTTTATTCTTTCCCCGGACAGCAGCGCGGGCGACTTTATTTTCGCTGTCTCCCCGATCTCCGATGTGCCCGTTGTTCTCGCGTCCTCCGACGGAAGAACAAATCAAAGAGAAAGGACTTCTCGCTCCTCTCTCTCTCTCTCTCTCTCACGCCTGCTTTCTCGCAGACACCGCGGTATCTCGTTGTTTCGCATAGCGTTTGCTCCGAAATGAACAGCACGAGAACGAGTTGGGAAAGAGGGGAGAGTATATAGACAAAGAGAACAAAAAAAAAGTTGCAGAGGAGGGGGAGGGGGGCACAAAACAACTCGCGCTGTCGCAGCCGCGGTCTGGTTTCGGCACTGGGAGGACGTACCCCTGTCTATTTGGGTGCCGCACGCCACGCTCGCGGAGGAAAAGGCTTCGCCGAGCTCCGAGCCCGAGCCTTGGCCGACGATTTGGGCGCCGTCTCTCCGTATACACCGTTGGCCACGATTAAAACGCCGACCCCCGGGGCAGCACCCGTACGCGCGCACCAAGGTAAGCAACGTATCGGCGTGGATGTCGATCAGCTGATGTTGCGCCGCTAGCTGTTAATACGTAACACATCAAGATGGCGAAAGCGGTACTTGTTTAGCCGTTTGATATTGTAAAACATGGTCACCAAATGCCGGAGCATTCAAACCTTGTTTCTGTGTATACTTGGAGCTATCGTACTTGTTCACGTGCAGCGGTTGCTGAAGCAGTCATTTAACCCCATAAAGCCCGCGACGTACCATTTTTGATACGCTGAATTAGATGCTTCGAAATTCTGGTTCAAGTCCCGGAAACATGACGCCAACCCCATAGTAGCGTTGAGCGCACGCCAGCGAATCAAATAGTGAAGAGTTTCAGAGCCCACTTCCTTATTCTTCAGTGTTCCCTATTGTAGCAGCAAGCTAAAAGCGCTGAAAATATTTTTCATCACAATTATGTACGGACGCAGTTACCCTCAGCGATGTTTATAACGTTTGTCGACATTCCTGTCCACCTAATACCAGCTTTAAATTATTTGCCTTTTTAGTTAGTTTTTACTCTTTCTTTCATTTTTCTTATTCGTTTTCTGGCGGTCGTTTCCTCCTTCAAGAGCCGTGAAATTCGCAAACATGGAGTAGCTGAGCCGCGGATTAGCTTAACCTCTCAGCAACATGCAATATATAGCCGAATAAAACAATGATATCGAGACGTGTGAAACAGATCATTCATGTGAACCGGGGCGCAACTAAAGATTACGGATTGTAAAAGATTATCCAGAAGACCGGCATTAGTACCGAGTTACACTTTTTTATTACGAGGTCACGGGATCGAATCCCGGTCGCGGCGGCCGAATTTCAATGGGGACGAAATGCAAGAACGCCCGCATCCCCTGATGGCCAAATTAATCAGGAGTCCCCCACTGAGGCGTGCCTCATAATGAAATGGTAGTTTTGGCAAGTAAAACCTCAGAATTAAATTCAACACTCGTCGTTGTATATGGAAACGACGCCCACAGACAGTCGTCCAGATACAGTCCCTGTAGTTTCTTGTATGTGTTTAAGGAACATTTCTGTGGATAGTGTGTTTTATTGATCAAAACTCTGTATATATAGACGGTGTTTTTGCGAAGATATTAACTTACATTTTGTTAACAATCATCTGTGGGAATAACTCATTCATACTCCTTGAGCTGGATTGCTCAAAGAGGCTGACATTATTTAGACGAAATACCAAAGTGCCTAATTATCTAATTAACAAAAATACTAATTAGGTTATTAACTATTTACACTTGCAATTTACAAATTGTAGCCGGGGAGTTCGCAAGGTGGATCCACTTGGAACTAATTCTCAAGATGACACCAGTTTCTAGGTATTAATTCCTGAACTCTATGAAGAACTAGATTGACGGTGCGGTTATTTTTGAGCTTCAATGCATAAAACGGTGTTTCGCCAAAAAAGTGAAACGACAGTGTATTTTTACGGTAAGTTTGATTTCGCATACCACGAAAATAGTGTCATCCACAGAAATGATTTCAAGTGGATATGCCTTGCAGTCTCACCGCGATTACAATTCGAAAATTGTAGTGTGTGCTGTAAGGTTATTAGTTAAAAAATTTATTATGAAATTTTCAATAATTAGTTGATTAGGCATTTCGATTTAACGTGCAACTAATGTTGGCCTCTTCGAGTATGGACCAGTTGAATGACTACAACTGTGCTATCTGCCACAGGATTTCTTTTTTTTTTTTTAATGCCTAATGTCTTCGCAGAAACACCCGGTATATCTATCGAAGTGGATGAGATAAAAGAAGTGAACGGGTATAAATGGATGTGAAGAAGGGAGAGATTAGGGGGGGGGGGGGGGGGGGGGGGGAGGGCGTGGTTAGGAAACGAAAGAATTTTGTCGATCAGCGCTATAACAATGCTCTACCCGCCGTGGTTGCTCAGTGGCTATGGTGTTAGGCTGCTGAGCACGAGGTCGCGGGATCGAATCCCGGCCACGGCGGCCGCATTTCGATGGGGGCGAAATGCGAAAACACCCGTGTACTTAGACTTAGGCGCACGTTAGAGAACCCCAGGTGGTCAAAATTTCCGGAGTCCCCCACTACGGCGTGCCTCATAATCAGAAAGTGGTTTTGGCACGTAAAACCCCATATATTATTATAACAATACCCTTATCTACGCAAGCAAAACGCGAAGAGTCAGCACACTTAGCGTGTGGGCGTCGTGATGGCATAACGGAACGAGCGAGCATAACGCGTATAGACGCATGTAGAAGAACAGACATTAACATAAAACACGAGTTGATTGTTTATGTCGTTCGGGAAGGGGAGCAAATATGACCTGTAAGTTACGCATTTTGCAAGCGTTTTGTATCCGTGTTGTTGTGACTGCTGGTCGCGGGCGTGTGTACGATTGCGTCCATTTACCTTTTTCTTTCCGCACGTGGGTTTCATTGCTGCTGCAGCCGAAAACGTGGCAGCAGTTTGTACGCCTCAAGTCATACGCCTCAAGTGACCGACGCGAACGTGTTGTGCATGCCGCCACCTAGTGAACAAAAAGCACGTTTACCTGAACACCTTGCGAAGTGCTCAACGTGCTCGTGCCCCCGAGTCTGCAGCTGAAGCGTGACGTCAGCTGTGGCTGCAGGTTACAGGTACAAAGGCGCCACGAAAGAAAAAAAAAAGAAAAGGTGCTTAGAGCTACCTGAATATACGGACAGACCAGCTCAGACTGTAGACGAACTATAGTTAATTATATATGGACGATAAGACTCACGGGCCAGGCACTCTGTAAAACAATTTGCACCCTTAAAGTGATGATATTTGTTCCATGACCTTGTTCCATGACCTTATTCCATGACATTTGTTTGTGGGCTGCCATTCTCGAAATTCCGATCAATAACTTTGTCAAGAACGTAAGACACGGTACGAGTAACTTTAGTGTTAGAATGGTGTGGCAGTATCACCCGCATGTGTATACCTCACGTCATATAGCAAGGCGAGGCATATATACATATATGCTTAAATATATACGGCAACTTCCGCTCACGCGACGCCGGCGCCGATGCCGGACGCCGACACCGGATATTCTGCTGCGACACCGGACCCCTTAGTTATCGCGTTGAAACACTGACAAAGGGGCTCGCTTACAGGGGCACCACCGGACGCTGACGCTGTTTCCTGTCTCTGTCGTTTTTTTCTTCTTTCTTTTCTTTTTACACTTTGGGTCGATCGTCATGAATATATTTTAATTTTGACGCGTGCCGCGCGACTTCACGTTTCGGCAACGTAGCCCGGTTCACATCTGAGCACGTTCCGGTCAAAGGAAGGCAGGGCGCTAAAACGCAGCGCGGCACTGGGCTATCCTCGCGAGCGGTGACCCTTTCCGTCCTCGACCGTATCGATCGGGTTTCGTCTGGTAGCGTCCAGACGGCCGTGCATCCCGTGGCATAACGGAGAGTATATACACACATACGTGTGGGGATGGGGAAGGGGGAGGGGGGAGAAGGACTTCCCTGCGGGTCTCGAGCTGCAGGGAGAAAACGGGGTCGGCACTCCCCACCCCTTTCTTTTCTCTCTCTCTCTCTCTTCGTACTCATTTTTACCTCTTTTCCTCACGCGCAACACCTAACACACACTCGAGAAGGTCGCTGCTGCCGCTTCTTTCGGGGTGAAATTTCCATCCCCTTCCTTTACTTTTTATTTCTTTCTTTCTTCCTTTCTCTTTCTTTCTTTCTTTCTTTCTTTCTTCAGACGCCAGGCTGACCGGATGCGAGCTAGGGCACTGTGGCAGAGCTTTCGGTCTCTGCTGTTTTGTTGTTCTTTTTTTCTGTTTCACCGGCTCTTTCGCTCGTCTGTCTGTTTGCGAGGGCGTACACACGCCGACGGCTATGCCAGCGTTCCCTATACTTGCTGTGGCCTTTCCCTCCTCGGAGCTAAGGCTCCGAACCCCTCGCACTCGCGGAGTTAGCCACTCCGTTCAAGGCGAGGGTGCGAGCTGTGCCGCCTGCATCCCCTGCGGAGATCATCTGCCGCCTCTGCAGGCGCCATAGATGGCGTCTCGAGGTGTCCATAAGTCAATCTGGCTCATCGCGGCCTCACCGCGAGGGTGCCAAAAGCCAGCCGACGGCGTCATGCGTACATAGGAAATCCCCAGTAATTTATGAGCCTTATATGGGCGAACACGGCATTGCTAACAGGAGGCGTATACGCTTCCGTAGTGGTTATACTTCCTGTATGTGTAAGCTAAATTGATGTGGTATTCAGTGAACGTGTTGCTGGGCTATGCAGTTGGTTTGTGTACTTGCGTGCAAAAACAAGCGCACACAACAAAAGACAGACGCAGTAAAGAGGGCATCCGTCCTGAGCCTCTGTCTGTCATCGCTCTCGTGCAAGCTGTAGGTGTGCGCTTGTTTAAGCCTTTCACATTGCGCTATTTTCGCGAGCGGCTTTAATGCGAACAAAGCAGATGCATAACTAAGGGTGACATAACGGGCACATACAGACCTCAAGCCTGTAAGTAACTCACAGCTTACTATCATGTTAATGTAATGGATCACCGTTTTCGTGCTACATACACTAACTCAAAGCAGGACACTAAGAATGACGATGACAGACAACTTTTACGTTGAAAAGGAATCAGCGCGTCAACAATTTCTATGAGGTACAGAAAATCGCGGTATAATAGAGCTAAAGGCCAAAGACCCGCGAATGGTCTTTAGCTCGTGGGATCGCATTGGGTGTCATTTCCTTTCATTCGATTAAATTCCAGGTACTTGGAGGCACACAGGGGCCGTTTCGCCCACAATATTTACTCGGCAAATGAATACACACGTGTGTACCCTATATGGTTAACGCTTGTTTCCTTTAATGCCCTGGTGTATATATGGCATCAACGCAGCAAATAGCATGTCACTTTCAATCATGTGCTGCACAATTAACGGCAGGGTCAGGGATTCAAGTTGGTCTAGGCCATTACAATACATGTACTTCGGGCAAGGATGTGCCTGACAGAAGAAACGTAGCCGGTTGATTTTCCGCCAACGAACGTGACAAAATGATCAAAAGTGAGAGACGATAGCACTGTAGCGAGCATTAGGTGCTGCGATATAACTGCCGGCTTAAATCGAAAAAGAAATGCCGATTTTGTTTTTTCCTGAAATATGGGGACGGCTGTGTCCGGTATGTACACCTGGTGCTTGTCGCTGGTGTGACTATACAATGCAGTTGTGCCAGTCCAGTTTCCAGTGCGCGTACATACAATTTTCGCGTATACAGTCACACTTGTGTGTGTGCAATGAATAAGCGCAGGTACCTTAATCGGACTGAAATCTTTTGTTTAGTTGAATTCACGCTTCTCAACTACGATGAAAGTAAGTTGGGCAATTATTTCACGGCGCACGTCGAACTGCCCCCGACTCGTGGTTGTGGCAAAAGAAATCTCAGTAACAGCTCGGGCACTAGAGTGTCATATATATATATATATATATATATATATATATATATATATATATATATATATATATATATATATATATATATATATATATATATATATATATATATATATATATATATATATATATATATATATATATATATATATATATATATATATATATATATGTATATGTATATGTGAGAGCGCAGCTTAGCTTTATTTTTTTTTTCTTTCAACCAACCGCGTGGCTTCTCTCTCTCTTAATTGTTATAAGCAGCCGATTATTAAAAACCCATTCCTCAGCGGTGCAATGCAACAACGCTCGTGAATGCTCGTATTTATGTGAACGTCTTAAACGATCCCAGGTGGTTAAAATTAATCGCGAGTCCCCCACTACGGCTTTCGTCATAATTTGAACATGGTATGGCCAGTTAAACGCCACAATATCATTCAAAATTTCTTAGAGTTTCCTATAAAAAAATTACACGAGCGGGAACTCTCGCAGTGAGATCGGATTCAGCTATGGTGATGGTTGCATAGTATACATAGATTTGTCCGATATTCGTTCTTGTGTTTTCAGCCGTTCTTACTACGCTGTTCCCTACATCTTTCGCAATTTCCAAAGCACTCATTTTTTTGTGTGTGTGTGTGTGAACACAGTGAGGGATGAGGTCTCTGACTGCATGCCGGTAATCATTGCGAATTGTCTAATATAAAACCTCATCGCATGTGTTCGTTGCTGCTTCACTGCAAAACGTTTCACGCGTGTTTGCAAAGCCACAAAGCCGTTTGAAGTCAAAAAGCACCAGGACATTTACTGCCCGTCATTCCCATGCTTCCTGAACCGGCATCCTCGCAGCTTCCGACACAGTAACAATAGAGTTCGCTGTAGTAAGTTTTGCAGGAAGAACTCTATGATGCAGGCATCAACATCAGGCGGTGCCGTATATAACGGTCGGTCTAAAACATGAAGTCTGAAGCGACGCTAACTGAAAAAATTCGGTGCAGAAGCTCCCCACTGGGGAAGTGTCACACAGAGCGCGTAAGCATTCTTTGGAATTATAACTTATGACGGACGCTTAACTTACGTGCGCCCACAAGTATAAGGGGCGGTGTACGCGCACATGAGTTTGTGTGTTCACAAAAGTTCGCCTATTCAAGCCTGCATGGCGCTACGAGTTTTTTGGGGACTATGGGGACACGCACTAGGAATGCCTTTGCGGGTTGCGTGACAGTGCCCACAGAAATAGTTCGTGAGTACGTGCGTGTGTGTGCTTAGGTTTTTTCTTTTTTTCCTTTTTTTATCCTTCTTTCTTTCTCACCTATTGCATCCCCTTTCCCTTCCCCCAGTACAGGGTAGCCAACCGGAGATAATCTCTGGTTAACCTCCCTGTCTTTCCTTTGCCTTTTTCTCTCTCTCTCTTTTGGGGACACGCAGGCTGTGACAGTGATGTCGCGTACCGCGCAAGAGTGACGAACTGCAACTGACGATGTGTTTGCTGTGTTATGTGCTCTCTCTCTCTCTCTCCTCCCATCTTTCATCCCCCCTATCCCGCTCCCATGTGTAGGGTAGCAAACCGGTTAGGCTAAACTGGTTGACCTCCCTGCCTTCCTTCTCCACCTTTTCCTTCCTTCTTTCCTTGGGGACACGAAACGGAAGGACCAACGGAACGGAGCATAAAATGACACCAGGCATCCAGCAAAAGAATGCTTCGCATTAAAATTATGCAGATCTCCCTCACTGTGGCCAATCGATGCGAGGCTGTAAGATGCTTGCTACTCAGCGTCGTTTGGGGTTCTACAAAGCGTTACCATGGAGACAGGCAAACACATATTTTGTGCAAGGAGAGCAATTGAATGCGTGATGTGTGGGTTCGTGTGACCACATCAGTAATATCATGAAAAGCCAACAAACACTGACACCAAGGACAACATAGGGGGAAATTACTTGTGCTTAATAAATAGAATGAAGAAACGATAAATTAATGGAAATTAATCGCAATGCATCAGATCGCGGTTTCCACTTATTGCAATCTGATGGCGCAAAAAAGCGCATGCAGGCAGCCATGCGCTCCGACCATCGTGTTTGAGTCGCTGAGCATCTATAGCTGTGCGTACGCCTAAAGATTTTAGGAGGTTTCTTGAACTCTATATCGAAAAGGAGCGGCACATGGCGCATAACTATTGCCGGCGATTCCAGTTGGGCTATAAATGCGCCTGCAGCCAACAGCACCGTCCTCCTCTATATAGAAACACTGAACGTTACAGTGTGTTACATATATTGGGCAAAAAAAAATACGCACGCGGTGTATATATATCTATGTGTATGCGTGTGTGAGCAGTTCTATAGAGCCTTGGACGAAAAACATCGCAGCAGATGCTCAGGCGGCTCGGATGTGGCTGAAAAGTAAAACCGCTGACTGCCGCTCTGCAGAACCGGTGTTCGAATCCACACGATGCAGTGCACATCATGTATTGAGGTGTTCTGAGAGAGAGAGAGAGAGAGAGAGAGAGAGAGAGAGAGAGAGAGAGAGAGAAGTGAACGTTTTTGGATGAAACAGCTAGCAAAGCACTAACCAGATACTCGCTTCTAAACGCAGAGAAAGCGAGGAAAGGAACAGGATAGCCGTAATGTTTCCGGAGCAGCAATTTTAAAATTCTGAACGTGGTAAAGTATATAAAGTATGTGTGAAATCCGTTTCGCAAAAAGAAAAAGAAGCTTATTAACAACGTTTCATAAATCCATGCAGTGCTCCCATTCGAAAGTTGACGTTCGGTCAGTTGGGAAGCTTTTAAATGTGAAACTTAAATGAGAACATTAGGCAAACCCGCCGCGATATAGCTCAGCGGCTACATAGCGTTGCGCTTCTGAGCACAAGGTTGCCGGTTCTATCCCTGCTACGACGGTCGCACCTCAATGAAGCCGAAATGCAAAAAAAAGTCGAAAAAATACGTTCGTGTACCGTAGATTGGGTGCACATTAATGGACCCCAGGTGGACAAAATTCATCCGGCGCGCCCCATTATAGGCTCGCAAAAGACGAGAATTTAATTTCTTTAGAGATGAAGCACATGTCACGAGATGCAAGTTGAGTGGGCCGTGTTCGTTATAAATGTGATAATGTATATATACATCGCCGCAATTTATTTTTTAAACACGGCGAGACTGGCCAAGTTGTAAATTACATTGCCAACAGATAAACAACAAATTTGTATGTTTGTCGCCTAAAACCGAGGCGTACACCTTTTTGAACGACTGGAAATTATTACTGAGAATTTATCTGCACCGTGCATTCGCTCGTGCAAGGAACTGGCGCCTCTGCAAAAATTCCACCATTCCTATAATAGTGAATTCCCGGACGCTATACTATAGCTAATTGAATAGCAAGGACTTTTTCGATTCATATTACAAATTCCGAATACCCGCACGCCCCTATTTATTTCTTCGTGAAAGTTCTTTAAAAGATGGCTTTGGAATTCCTGTCGTGTACATCGGCTGACATTGAAACGGCTGTATGAGAGCTCATAGCAGCTGTCGCTGTACAAAATTTGTGGACGCCCGCTTACGGGCAAGAGTCTACGGACGTATGCAGTGTAAATGCGGAGGCTATTGAAAAGCCATATTTTATGATGATTCGCCAAACAGGCTTGCACAAAGCCGCTCCCCCCTGCTGTCTCCAAGATGAGCTGCACCCGGGACGATCAGAAATAAATCGGACGCTCGCAAAATGTGGCCCCTTGCGCAAGTCAATTAAGTAAGGATGGATGGATGGATGGATGGATGGATGTTATGAGCGTCCCCTTTGGAACGGGGCGGTGGGTTGCGCCACCAAGCTCTTGCTACTATGCTGCCTAATATCCTACCTAGGTTAACCAATGAAAAAAGTAACTCATTCACGTGGCGCGCCATCTTGTGTCACACTTATATAACACATTTTGTTACAACTATGTTGTGTAACCACTTCTCTCTGTACAAGGTGTATTGTCTTTTCACCCTTGAGGATGCTCCAGAAATTAAAAACACGCAAAACCAAAACAGGGAGTTTCAGAAATCGCAGACCCAAAGATAAGGGGACGCTTAGGTCACGTGCACAAATAGAAGCGAAGATAGTAGGAAATACCGCAAAAGTTGTACAAGGAGAGAGAGAAAACATTTATTCCTATAATGCGGCGGTTCGACTTCCTCGTAGGAAGTTTGGGTACGCGAAGCCGTTTTGGGACGCCATTTCTGAAACTACCTAATGGAGAGAGAGAGAGAGAGAGAGAGAGAGAGAGAGAGAGAGGCAAAAGGAAGACAGATAGGTTAGCCAGATGAATCCCATTTGGCTATCCGGCACCGGGGAAGGGGATGCAAGACGAATTAATGAACTATAATCAGGAAGCAAAACGCTTGCAATGGCTGAAAATAGCGAGACGAACTGCGACGGATTTTTGTAGCAGCGGCCATATGTACGTTCTCTCCTCGGCCAGCCAAGCGTGAGTTAGCGTACCGTGCTTGCTTCTCGCTGCTTTTCTCTCAGTTCTCTTCTTTCGTTCTCGGGCTACATCGTCACGTGTTTTGGCGACGATCGCGCACGCAACCGTCGTGAAGTTCACAGCGAAGGGTGCCCGTTCCGCGGCTACGCAATTCGATACTCCTGCATGTGATGTTTGCGGATGCGAGGAGAACATTGACCACTCATTGTCCCATTGTCCTCAATTTCAAGCACAAAGACAGATTTTGTCCAACACATTGAGGAAACTAGATGATCGTCCTCTGAGTGAACAGACCATATTAGAGCACCGTCCCGACCGATCATCGGCTCAGAAGGCAGTGAAGGCACTTTTGTGTTTTCTCAGAACTTCTGGTTTGCTCGATCGACTTTAACTGAAGTGCTGTCCGTACACGTACCTACACCTTCTCTCTCCCTTCTTTCTCTTCCCCTTCTCCCTTCCCCCAGTGTAGGGTAGCCAACCAGACTACTGACTGGTTAACATCCCTGCCTTCCTGAATTTTCCTCTCTCTCTCTGACGAAGAAAAAACGGAAACGCAGTTCCGTTCAAGAGAGACCATCCGCTTATTTCGACGTATGTACTCTGAAGCGTAGCTGATTTGTCCAGCGGCTATGCGACTGCGTTCGCTGATCGCTTTCAAAAAGAAAGCAAACAAAAATACGGAAGCTGCATCAACCGATGTGAAACCGACCGTCTGCGACCAGTTAAGTCGAGTCGCGCGACCTCTGCTATACAGGCCAGTGTGCATATATGCGCGCACTCAGAGTTGCTGCAGTAAGTGCTCTAACGTTGACACTGTAGGGAAGACGGAAGCTGGGACACCTTTGTTATCCTTGTCAGTTACGGCAATGTTTAAAGGGACACTAAAGGGAAAAACGATTTCTTCTGCGTCAGTAAATTACCGTTCTACAACACGAAAACCACCACTCTTACAACGATATGACGTGTGGTAAGCCAGAAAAAGCGCAAGAACGATATACGGGTGGCGACGCCTCTTAAGTTCCCGCACCTGGGGGCTGTGACGTCTTGGATTTTGATGGCATCTTCTAGGGCCTACTAAGTATGTATAGCGGTACAGATTGACTACATTGTGTTCTAAAGAAACCAAATATTAAACATGGCAAGTTTCGAGAACCTTTATTCAGCCAACGCGGCCCAAATGCGAAAACATACTTTGGAATCCGTGACGTCACGCCGACGTACCGGCGCTGGGGTTTCGGCGCGAAATTTAAATACTGATACTTGGACCTTCATTTTCTCATCTAATAATCAAACTATTTTTTTTTTTGAAATGACTGCCTGCAGGGTTCTCAAGCAATGCTTCAATAGCCTAAACTGATTTATTGTTTCGCTTTAGTGTCCCTTTAAAGAAAACGGCAGAGGTCACGGCCGAACTTCGTAGCGGCGTACAGGCGCTCCGTATATACACGTTAATTATACACCGAAACGTCCGCACCGAAGAGATCTCACCACTCGCCCGTTTCAGCAGCGGCGCATTTAAAGGGGGGAGACTCCAGATGGGCGCGCGATACCCTCGCTCGTCGCCGCCGGTTTAGCGAAGACGCGGAAGCCTTCTGGGAAAGGAGTATTTGGGGGAGGGCTGCCTAGATGAATGCACCTGCCCGCACAACAAATGCGCTCGACCGACGGCGAGGGGCCAGCCGCGCGGAGAAAGGGACATCTAGGCGGCGGCGCCCCGAGAGGGACGGCGTGCCGCCGGAATCCATCACTGTCTTCGGCGAGCGGGTACATCTCCGTAATCTTCCCCTCGCCTCCGATGTAGCATTCCGTTATGAGCAGGCCTCGCTTCCCCCTCGTGTGTGTGTGTGAGAAAGAGAGAGAGAAGAGAGAGAGTTTTAGGCACGCGCCGCCGCTCGCGCGGCATCTGGACTACTCGCACGCGATCTACGGCGGTGCCCACGCGACCGGCGGCGGCAGCGCACTCCCTTCTTTCCCTCGCGTCCGACGTCGCGCTCACCGAACATTATTGTCTCCGCCATTCGCCAAGGTCTCTTTCCGAAAGCTGCAGCCATTGGTTTCAATGTCTGCGCCCGGCCGCGCAAAGGTGCAGACCCGAGGTCTCGGGTGTCTTCTCCGCTCGCAACACGTGTGGCACGTGCCGGGCTTGCCGCACGGCTTCCCCTCCCCCCCTTTTTTTTTCCGAGGTGGAGGGGGGCCGATCTCTATATTTCGGCCGTGCACCTCGTCGCGCCGTGACCCCTGCCGACGCGGTTTGTCGTCCGGTTATAGACTCTTCTTTGGCTCCGAGACCGATCGAGGCCCACGATACGCACTCGTTCGTCATGGTCGAACCCCTCTTCCCCCCGCCTACAACTCCTCCGGCGGTTTGCCACAAGGTCTTCCACTCAAACACGTCTCAAAATGCCAAGGGTCACCACCACGCGCCCGCATGTGTACGTACAGCAAACGGCAAGGGGGATCAACGAACTCCGGCCGCACGAGCCGCGGCCGGAAGTTCGAACCGAGGGTCCTTCCCCAAAAGAGCGCTCTCGAAAAACGAAAACTCGAAGTCCCGAAGGTCGTGAGCCCCTTCGTTTTGTAGCTTTGCGCGCATATGTACGCGTACCCGGTCCGCGCGGTCATCGCTGGCGCAACCGACTCGCACAAATGCGGGCGAGAGGGGAACCGGCTACCTTTAACGGTCTTCTAAATAGAAAGGTCTCGGCCGGAATACGAGGGGTCTCCCGAAAAACGCCGCACTGCGCCCCTCTTGCGCGGAGCGAAAGAAGTCAACACAAACATGCAGAGCGCGCGCGCGCGCGCGTTCGAAAACAAACGAAGACAACAAACCCGGTGAGTGCCGGTCGCGCGTCGCGGCACGTGCTCGCAGGGCTCTGCCCATTGGTCGGCGGGATCCGGAACCGCAGCCAATCAAGGAAGCGGGACGCGTTGCCCGGCGACCGCACGGGCCAATGGGGAGCAGCGGGAGATAAGGGGGCGCGATTTCCCCCCTCGAGAAAAGTTCGCGACATACGAGCGAGGTTCGCTCGGTGAGCGGTGGGTTCCATATCGTCGCCGTGGTGATCGGCGGCTCTCCCTACACAGCAACGCGGCCATGCGGCGCCCGGCATCGCCGATGACGACGGCTCATCATCGGGGCGGAGCGGACGCTACGCAGCTGGCCGCGTGAGTGTGCACTTGCTCGAGGTCCCGGCCCCTCGCTCTCAGAGCCCCGGGCTCGCAATGGCGGGTCTCAATCGTTCGTGGGCGGTCACCGCTCGCAGAAAACGACGTTCACCGCCGCTCGGGAGAAGCTGTCCTCTCAGGGCCGCTGACGCTAATTCCTGTCCTATAACTTTCGGGCGGCTTGGAGTCGGTGCCGTTGCTCTGTCGTAAATGCTGGGCAGCGCAGAGAACGAGGCAGAATGCTCCTCGGCGAATTTGTTTTCGTGGAGGTGCGATAAGATAGAAATCAGGGCCCTTATTGTTAAAGAAAACGAAACCTTTTACACCATAATTGTTTGTAAGAGCGAATTTCAGTCAATCCTGATGCTGGACATAGTTACCGAATGCGGCACCGAGCAACGGTAAAGAGCACGTATAAGAACGAAGAGTTTTGTGAATTCGGTTCAATCTTTTTTACAGGCGGCGTTACATTTGAAACGCAAGAAAAGACAACACTGCTATCGTTTCACTTCACTTTCGCAGTATTCATAAGGAAGTAGTAAAGCGATGATATAGACCATTCGTTGACTTTCAAGCGCCCCTAAGAGCGTATAGTAACACGGCTTGGATTCCTTCTTAAGTGAACAGAAAGAAGGAAGGAGACAACAGGTATTCCATTCCCCACGCATACGCTTCTTTTCACATGGAATAGTAGCCGCAAGGTGTTCAAGTCATGGCGTGATGCAAACTACAGTTTCACGCGACATTCCTCACAGTTAAGCTGTCGTATGTTTCACTGCAAAGCATATCAGTCGTGAGAGAGAACAGCCGCTTCAGGCAAACTTAATCGTATTCAGGGGCTGATTAAATCAGAATTATACATTTTCCTTTCTCTCCTGAACACAGTACAAAATCGATTGCTAAGCGGGAAATGGGATTTAACGAAAGCCCTCTGGATTTTCTCACCCTCATATTTAAAGAATTTGATTGGCTTTCCTGAGACAAGTGTCCATTGTGACGTCACAAAGTGGGTAAGGCACGGCTCATGTACAGCTCTCAATATATAGTTTGGATATATAGCTTATACTGTGATCGCTATTCTTGCCAGCTTTGTGAATTTTGTGCTATCGATTGCACCAGATACGTAAGCATGAGAAAGCGAAACTATGCTGCAAGAAATTATCTCATAATTAGTTAACTATCGCGCGTTGCCAATTAGAGGTATATGACGTATTGATTGATTATGCAACATTTCGAGGAACAAGGTAAAACACATACTTTGCTGTCTGTCGAATGGTAATCTCTATACGCTGGTCACCTGCCGCACAATAACTTACGAATATGTATATTGATGTATATTGAATTTCAATTGACTATGTATCAAGTTCCTTTTGAGTATGTAAAAATCAGTTCAATGTCAATTTCCAATGAGTACGCTCGGTAGAGATTTAATTGGCCAAATCGTCAATTGATTCACACTCGTTAGACGTTTAATTTACTATACATTAAGAAATGTCAATTTACGCACAATCGATACACATTTAATTGACGATACTTAAGAAAGTGTCAGTTTGGCAGCAATTGATACACATTTATATGAACAGTTATTGAAGGCTCTCAAAATGTTAAAATCGAAAGGCATCCGATTCGCTTGTCGCTAATCGAAAGGCATTCATTATAGTGAGGTTGTATATTAACAGGATTGAGTTAATATAAAACATTATTAGATTACATTGCTTTAGCATACAAACATGCTGTCAAGTTTTATGGCTTAATTGCGTTGTAAAGAGATGCCACCACTGCATGTACTTCATTGTAGGTCGAAGCATCATGGCTATATATAAGTTGGTTGAAAGGTCTTGGGTGAAGGTAGCGTGATATGAATGTTCGGTGCTTTAACACATATAAAACGAGTGTGATCGCAAATACCCATCTAGGTTTGCAGCAAATATGGAAATAAAGAAAAAAAAAAGGCGCCAGCAGTACCGTTAGTATCTGTTCTGTGTATAGGGGTTGCTCTGTTGTCTGTGTAAAAAGTATAAAAATACTTTTATAGTATTTAAAAATACTATTGTGACCCGGGGCTATAATAGTGACCCGGTGCTAGCTCATAATGTGAAAAGAAAAGAAAGAAAACACTGCCAAGTTTCTTTTTTCTTGGGCTTTTGCAACCTTAGGAAAATTTATCACATGAATGTCGAGCGTCGCCGTTTGTCTCCAAATATAGCAAGTGTCACTATTTCTTTACAATGAGGCTGGCCTACACGCTTCTTTTGACTGACTCAACAGGCAGTCAACTGACATACATAAAGAAATTTTCATTTAGAACACGGTGGAAAATCTGCTTACGAAACTCAATACAAAATCCACAAAGAATCAACTCACTCACAATACATGTCTTTGGAGAACAATCAATCGAAGTTCAATTCAAACTCTGCAGGATTTATTGTGAGTTGTGTCCATCTCTTTGAACCAGAGAATTAAAGCGCGACTCTCGAACGAGACAGACTTCAGCGAATCGAAATGCGCCCTTTTTAGGCCGCCTTTACAGCATCCGTGCCACGTGGTGAGGGTAGTGGGGCACACACTTTATACAAGGGCAACTCCGAGAACAACGCACACATATATATGCATGCATATATAACCAATCCCCGTGAGTGGGTATGCGCCAAATTCATCAAGGGCATCATCATCATCATACGGCGCGCGCATTCGAAGATGGAGGACGAAATGTGTCGGTATACACCCCGCACTACCAACGTCGCCAGGGCAGGTAGTGTGTGCGAGAGAGAATATCCCACGACCCCTCCCGCCAAAATGAACTACACATAATTTCTGGAAGTTGTATGATAGTTCTCCTATAGCTGCAAAGAAGGATGTTTTGGACACCTTAGAAAGATAAATCCAGGTTAATTTGACTTGAAGCTTCCTCAACGTATACGCTCGAAACTAATAGTACACGGGGACGCTTTCGCATTCCTCCGCCGTACGAATGCGGTCGCCTCTCTATACTTGCAGGGAATCGAAACCGCGACGTTTTGCTGATCAGCGTGAGCGTCATATACCATAACCACTGCGTCGCCGCGGCTGGAGACGGCAATTCATTAGCGCGTAGCATCGTTCAGTACGGCCACATTGGTTCGGCAGTCACACCGTACCCGGGTGGGCGCGCTTGAAATGCTGTAAAAGAGACACTATAAAGACAGGTGGCGACGCCGCCGTGAAATTCCCGCACTATAGCTCGCTGTGACGTCATGTATCTTGACGCATTCTGCTCGTGCCCGGTTAAATTTCTTCTCGGTAAAAGTCGAGTATACATCGTATACAAAAAAAGAAGAAGAAAGAAGCCAAGGATCAAACACAGGCAGTTTCAAGAACTTCCATTGAACCTCAACGACCAAAATGCGAAAAAACAATAACTCAGCAATTCGTGACGTCACACTGACTTATACTGACGTTTGACTCTGGCGCGAAACTCGGAAAACGAAACTTTGATCGTCGTTTTCTCCTCTAGCAATCGACCGCTTACCTCGACATCAACGAAAGTATATAGAGTTTTCCGAGAATACCTTGTCGATCTAAACTGAGATGGTGTTTCTCTTAAGTGTCCTTTTATAGCCACCGCGTCCGCTTGTACGTCGGGAAGCTGCAGCGCTGCTGTCAGGAGGCGACGCCGACCAATACCAATGACGTATCCTTAATACCAATACCAATGACGCATCCTTAATTCGCTGCTTTAAGGCTCGAGTGGCGCCGACACTCGCTTCTTTCACCAGAGCGCCTCAGTTTGTCCGTGAATGCGTCACCCTTTGAAGTATACCGGCAACAAACGGTGTTACCAGAGAATGAGGCTGTAAGCGTCATCTTAAGTCGCACAGTTTAACCCGAGAGGACGCACAGCTATTACCAGAAGCCCTATGGCTATTACAGAAGCGAGCCTACCATACTCCGCTATAAGCTGTTGGTGTAAACTGTCTGCAGAGACACATTCGTTAACACACGGCTTTCTAAAAATTTTATAATTTGTTTATTTGTTTACCTTTCTTGTTCGAGGACACCAACGTAACGCAGAAACATTTCTAACGCGCCGTGGTTGAAAAAAACGAGCACAAGATGACGCTACAATAGCGTCGCTATACTGCCGCCCACAGGTTTGTGGTATAACCCGATTCGTAAAGGGTAAAACGCGTCTCATCCGGACAATGTAAAGCTCTCTTCTGCCTTCCTTCCCTATAGCGCGGCTGCATCCGATATATATAGAAAACGCGAAGGCCCTCAATCTGGATATCTCTCGCAATGCTTCAGATGCCAACCCGGCAGTTCATCACCGACCCGGGAAAAAAAAAATCAAGCAGGGCATCCCTTTCTGAAGCAGTCCTCCCCGCTTTTTTTGCTGCTTCGAGTGCTCGGCTTTTGTTTTTCTGCGCCTCGTTCGGGCAGCTCCCGATCTAATTCCCGGGTTCCCCCTTTTATCTGGTTGGCTCGCTCCTTCTGCTTCTTTTCTGCGCATGCATGCGTTCTCCCGAGCCGGGCCCCTGGACCATGAGTCAGCGCGGCCAGGGGAACGGGTGGCCGCTACGCGCGCGCACTACTTCCCGGCGCGGAAGGGCGACAGACCGCGCGCAAGCACCTCCAGGGACGCAAACGCGCCGGCATCCTTTAGCACTCGCCGCTCGCTTCGATGCGAAGGGTGATCGCGATTCGGCGAGCTACATGCATCTGTTGGAGTGGACATATGTACAGGAGAAACTGACGGTATACTAAAAAGTCGTATACCGTATAAGAAAAAAATCGTATGTGAGATTACAACGCGTGTCTCCTGATCAGTGCATAGTTTTGACCCCACCATCGACAGGAGTGCGTTTCAGCGTGTAATAATTTCGCATGCAAAAGTCTGTCGCATAGATTCCGGATGCTCGTGCGCGGATTCGCCGCCTTCCTTTGTCTCTCTCTCTGCTTTCTCTTTCCCTGTACCCCTTCTCCGAGCGTAAGTTGGCCAACCAAACGATTTACTGCTCAACACGCTAGCACTCTCTTTCTTCTTTTCCCTCGGTCACCTGTATATCATCAAAAGTAGATTGAAATGCGTGCGCCAAGAAATTCTGCCGTCGCTATACTGGTATCCATCGTTACTAATAATCCCTCAAGACTTCGATGTGCGCACTTCGCCGGCGCCAGATCGAAGCGTACGATGAAATTATTTCGATTCTGCACTCAGTTCCCGACTGACGTTAGTCACATGGAACGTCGTATATACTATATAGCCAAGCCTATATACACATTTCAATCTACTTTTGATGATATACAGGTGACCGAAGGAAAAGAAGAAAGACTGCTAGCGTGTTGAGCAGTAAATCATTTGGTTGGCCAACTTACGCTCGGAGAAGGGGTACAGGGAAAGAGAAAGCAGAGAGAGAGAGAGAAAGGAAGGCGGCGAATCCGCGCACGACGAACCGGAAACTATGCGACACACTTTTGCATGCGAAATCATTACGCGCTGAAACGCACCCCTGCCCATAGTGGGGTCAAAACTATGCACTCACCAGGAGTCGCGCGTTGTAATCTTACATATGAGTTTTCCCCTCCCCCCCCCCCCCTGCCTCTTCGTCAGTGGCTCACACAACTCGCTCACCACCGTTATCGCTGAGGGTCGGCCGCTCACGTGATAAGAAAAAAAAAAAACGGAACGTTACAAAATGCGTGCTCCTCGCGCTGCAGGTTGCAGCGAGGCTGACCGCCCGCTGCAGGGTGACGTAAACAGAACGTCATCTCGAGGGGCGTGGCTTTGCTTTCCCCGTATGCAGCCTCCCAGTCTCGGTTTCGCGCGCTCTGATAGCCGCAGTTCGTCGTGCCACAGTTCCGCGGGCAACCGAATTTTATTTCGAATCCAAAAGTTCATGTGACTACTATAGAGAGTTAGCTCAAATTGCACAATTACGATGAGCCCGCTGAAACTAGATTTTCAAAAGTTAATTGATTGATTTTTGTTAATCAGCGACTAATCACCATGTGTATCACCCGTCATCCCGCGGTAGGCACCGCTAACGGCATGTATTCGGAGGAATCTCCTTTTTTTTTATTTCAGAACGGGTATATTTAAATATTACTTAATGTCTTCGTAGAAACACGGTTTATTATACACTAACGCTCTCTGAAACACGGCATTTCAAGTGGAGCCAGTTTTGTCCCCTTGAAAGTGCGCAATTTTGGTTCCCAAAATAAGGGGGTATCGCGCACTTGACCGGCGTTGGGGGCGGGTACGGGGGGGGGGGGGGATGGCCAGGCGACATCCTGGCAGCACACAGAAATTTCGGCAGGGGGGTGTACATGCCCGGTCCACGCCCCCCTTTGTTACGCCCTTGTCGGCGTCTGTTCCAATTTTTCGTCGCGATTGTCGCCAACCAGACGAAATTCCGTCAGACTATCGACTTCGGCTTTAAAGCGGAACAGCGGCACATGGTCAACCTTCCGACTCTTAGGGCCGATTTACGCTCGAGCCGCCCATCGCCGCAAGCCGCACCGCACGCGTGCGGTCGCGCGAAAAATTGCACGTATCCAGCACTTGTGCATAAATTACCGTTTACATTGTGTACACAGTGTATACCTTACACATTGTAAACCGAAATTTATGCACAAGTGTTTGATATGTGCAATCATTCGCGCGACCGCACGCGTGCGGTGCGGCTGGCGGCGATGGGTGGCTCGAGCCTAAATCGGCCCTTTACGAGCCAAACTGAGCGCGTTTCAGAATCAGAATCGGTTTTTATTGAGATCATTAGAATGATTACAAGTTGTTAATATTCAGGAGGAGGTCCCGGAGTCAAAGACTGCAATGGGACCTCCTTTACAAAGTAAATGTAATAAAACAAAAGTACAGCAGTTTTCAACACATTGTAAACATAGAAAAATTACAGGTTTTAGTATGAATACCATGATTGAAGAATTACATATGCATAAATGTCATGAAAAAGGGCACTGTAACACAATCTCGTTGACAACTGATAAAGTAACTGCGTAGATGACGATTCATCGTCCGCAAATTCGCCATCATTCTCAGTCTTTTGGCTCCAGCGGCGTCGTATACGATCCGCGGCTCCTATATGGTTTCGAAGGCGCGAGAAGTGAACGGATTCTCATCGATTCGCCTACTTCCTGCATGTGCGCGCGTCCTCCTTATCCGGCGACCCCTTTCCATGGCCGGCGTCCGGTTCGGCGGGGGAAGGGACCCGCTTTTTAGGGATGCGTGCAGCCTCCACAACCGGATGCCCCGCCGCGTCCTTTATTCTTTTTTTTTTCTTTTTTCCCACTCCTCCCGCCCGGAGTGGGGCAACCCGACCTCCATAATGAACGCACCCTGTATCGCACCAGCACAGGCGCTTGGAATGTCCGGCAGCCGCGGCGAGCTAGACTTGTGGGCGTCCGGCTGTGACGAGAACTGACGGGAAACCAAGAGGACTAACAAAAATACAGCCTCGCGAAAAACGAAACGAAATTACACCGTTAGGAAGAGCGCGAACCCTCGAGCGATTTCTTACTATATACAGCTAGCAAGTGCCCGCTCTTATATACATTGTAGGAACATTGTACTCACAGGCAACAGTCGAATGGACAAGGTTCTGTACAGAATACCGCTGTCTGAAAAGAAAAACACAGATAATTAAGGCCAGCCAGTGCCTCCCCCCCTCCTCCCCCAATAGATAACAAAGAAAGAACTGTATTCGGCGCATCTAGGAACACCTTGCCAGCTGTGATGTGCTTCGCCATTCTTTTTTTCTTTTTTTTCGACCGTGATTGAACTGTTGAATGCGTTTCCAAGGCTCTGTAGTGAATACGAGAGATATTTGTTCCTTTGAACACTCTTTAGACGTGTGCTTAAAGGATTATGTCTGTGTGCTTGATTGATAGCTATTTGCAGCTAGCATGTATGTTTCCTGCTCCCTTGTTCACACTCCTGTAAGAACCCTCCTTCAAAGGGTTGATACGAATGAATAATTAAATAAAACACCCAGGTAGCCGAAAACAACAGAAACAGAACGAGAGTGGATAGGAAATGCAGGACGACGCACTGCCAGCAGCCGAGTGGTTTACGCATTTCTAGAAACACGCGAATATCTATCGTGCAATTTCAACTCGCCTTGCTGCTATTCATGTGTACGCAGACCCAGTTATAAGCATGATTTTGAAATATAAATATTGCTTTTTTCCATTAGATTTGTGTGTGTGTTTGTAGCGTTGTCTGCGTGTTATTGGATATTAAGTATAGCCTCAATTTGTTAGCTGTACACGTGTCCGGGTATAGCCGTCTCCATTGTACGGATACCTAGTTTGTTTGTTTTTGCATATATATGTTGTTGACTTTTCGGCAGTTGGATGGGCTGCAGCAGCACACGCACGATAGAGCGTGATAGATCAAAATAATATATAATAAACACAATAATAATATGACACGTAATATTAAAAAAAGAAAGAATAATTGACGCACAATTGTGACGGGCAACTGAAAAGCTAGAAGCGCTTACAAAGGTGCGTGCGAACGTTGAAGAAGGTACAGTAGAGTAAATAAATAATTCATTCATTCATTCATTCATTCATTCATTCATTCATTCATTCATTCATTCATTCATTCATTCATTCATTCATTCATTCATTCATTCATTCATTCTATTGCAGTGAGTTCTTGCTATACGCGGAGCGAAAAGTGTCGCCTGCTGTGCACTGATCTTTGTGCCGCTGAGATAGGCTGGGAGTAAGCTGACTCCACCTCCAAAAAGCATCACATCCCCGCATGCGCATAATTACAGACGCGGCAGGAAAAGCCTGAGAATCCTGAAGCAGATGAGAGAAGAGAAAGACAGGCAAGTCGGTACAGATTCGTGACGCAACTGGAATAGCACGTATAAACCGTACCTGGCAACTCTCCCGAATTTTTCGTCACGTTTACGAATTTGGGCTCGTCGTACGATTTTACGAATGTTGCGTCAAATATTACGAAAAAAGAAATGTTCGCGAATAACGGTTTCCCTCGTCTGTCCCCGGAAGATATTCTTGGGAAAAACTGTGAAGGTAAAAGGACACTAGAGAGATGTTTGCTCGAAGCAGGTTTGTCCAGACAAGTTCCTGTTACAGCAGGCAAAATCGCAGCAACAGCAAAGTCTCTGTAAAAGTAAATGTCGACTTCAAAACAATGCGCTGCTTGTGAGTCCTTGCTCTAGCTCCCACTTTTGTTGCTGCTTGCGCGTTGCACCTATACGTAAATCATCGTTAATTAAGCGCGTATGTACCCTATAGATGGTGTACTTGGGGCAAACTTAAAAAAGAAAAGATAAGAGAAAACGTATAAGCCCCCTCCCCATCCCACCTTTTCCTTTTCTTTTCTTTTATTCTTATTGTGGCGCGTGGAGGGGGGGGGGGGGTCGTGTCTGCGGGATTTTTACTCATATTAAAGCTGTCAGTTTCGCAGGTACGGTTTAAACGTGAACGAACGTAAGTAACAGAACACCGCTAGCTCAAAGTTTGTTTCATCACAACGATGACGCCAATAAAAGCCAACGCACCAAAAATAAATTTCTCTGCAGCTTTCCCTTCGATGAAGGAAAACGAACATGACTAGTGCTCTCTGTTCAGTGTGCATCTTACGATAGGCAGGCTAAACACGTAAAGCTGGCTCAAGCTTTAAACCCTGAACAGGGCGTCAGCATTTAGCGCTGTCGTGTTCGAGCGTGCTGCTATAAGGAACGAGAAAGTTCCCAGCGATAGATGGAACGAGATTTCTCGAAGACGCGGTCGGTCAGAAACAAGGTTTCATGCGTGTTCTCTCGTGCAAAAAAAAATTAAAAAATAAAATGAAGACATAAATAAATAAACACTTTCCGTGCTCGTTCGTTTAGGGGTATACAAATCCGATCAGCAAACACAGTTCAACCAGCACATCTGTGTACACTTTTCAAAGAAGTGAACATCCTGCAAGCAGCGAAATTGTGCGCACGTATTAAAGAAAAAATAGAAAGAGGAAAAGAAAACTTGCGCTCATTGGGACGATCCTTGTTTTTCCGAAGAGGTCAATGTTTGGATCCAAGGACAAGTGTGCACTGTGACCTTGAGCGACCCTGTGCTTGCTTCCTCCTCCCCTCCCCCCCTTGCATTGACGTTGACGCGTTCGGTCGTTTGCTCGTGCACATACCGCGTTATCTCGGTCCTCGCAACGGGACTTCCACCACCACTTCGCTCCATCCCGTGAGAGACCCCCGCCCCTTCCCCCGGGCTGCTCAAACTTTGGTACACCACGCCCCTCCTTCCGCCCCTCTTTTTCCTCTTCTTTTCTTTCGATTCTTTTTTTCCACGCGGAGTTTGTTTAGCGGTTATCTGCTTCCGACCACAACGACCAGTCGCCGCGTGTTTGCGGCCCCACCAGAGTCTGCCGCGCAGCAAAGTTCCAAGTTCGGCTCTCTATATGTATACCACGCTAGTGCATATGCTATATCGCGTGCACTGCGCGCTGGCGTGAAGAGACTTGTTTTTAGGAAGAGACGCCCCTCTATAGAGATAAAAACCGCACTTTCTATCCTTTTTTTTTGCTTTCTTTTCTTCGTTGGGGCTGTTTATTTATCGGATTGGTATCTTTTGCACTCGCTATACGGGGCAAACGGTCGCGAATTGTCGAACCGCCGAGATACGGCACACTTCCCCGGCGCGCACTGCCTACGCTCTCCTCAGGAGAGAGAGAGAGAGAGAGAGAGAGAGAGAGTTTCTCTCTCGAAGCTGTCTTCGATAACGCGGTGGTCGTTTTTGTCTTTACAACGACGACCGTACCGTATCGTCTGCTGTACCGAGCAGACGATATGTATAAGACGCCGATTGACTTCGCTGGAGATATGTAGTCCTCCGCATGTGAATTGCTTTACCGATAAGCGAAAAATAAGTGAATATGTTAACATGAGTACGCAAGCCTGCACGCGACAAACGCGTGCAGCCTCTCGCGTATCGATCGAGATTGCACGATCCGTTCCTATGTAGATACAACGCTGCTGACGCAACTGGCGCTGTTGTGGAAAGACAAAGAGGACTGTGCTGTGGATTTCTGACCGTATGAAGTGATTATTTTTCATTTTCCTACATGTTCTTTATATTGTTGTTTACGCTATGAGAAAAGGAGTAACCGTCACCATTATAAGGTGACTACGACTCTTTCTTTTATTTTCATTTCAATAAAAAAAAGGACAACTTGCGGTGGAGGGGGGGGTGAGGGGGAGGGCAAGACTCCCTCAGTTAGCGCTTCGCTTTTGCTTATGGAGGGCTTTCGTGCAGAGTATGCACAATTGGCGTACTATCCCACCTGTACATATATGCCGCTCCCAGAAGAAAGTGTTCGGCGAAAAAGTACACTCGAAGCATGCAAACATTCATTGGCGGCGTCGCAGGCTTCTCGATTTGACGATTTCCCAACGATCTTTTTTTTTTCTTTTTTTTTCTTTATTCATGTTTTACCAGCTCAAAATAAAGTGAGACAGATATGCCACACACAATGTAAAACAATTTACACCCTTAAAAGTAAAAAAAGGCATGCATAAATCTATCTCTAACGCACACCCATACACCCAAAAAGGTGTAAGGGTGTGGTTTACAGACATATTTACGCCCTTATTCATTGTTAAGGGCGTAAATTAGGGTGTGAGTTACAGATTTACACCCATATTGACTTTTAAGGGTGTAAGTTGTTTCACAGTGTACGATGAACCTTAATTGAAATTTTTTTAACGCAGGCGGCAACAACGATATGAAAAAAAAAAAGCATCACTGCCACACTTTCACACCATTGATCCTTCGATTGAGATTTTCCACTGATTTCTTCCTGATACCATGACAGAAGCTGAAGTAGCGCAGCTATCGCTTTTAAATGCGATAGCATGACAGGTGGACTTCACTCAATTTCTTTTTTAGGTATCCATCTAACAGAAATCGTGGGCCCGTCCTGGATATAGTGCAATATATAGTGCAATAGTATAAACTTGGCTGCTGTCATGTTATGCTGGGCCCATTAATTGTTACGGTGAAAAATGTGGTGGCAGAAGATGAATAGCTTTATATCATTTAAATGACCTGACCACATCAACAAAGCTTCGCTTTGCATATCGAATGAATGAATGAATGAATGAATGAATGAATGAATGAATGAATGAATGAATGAATGAATGAATGAATGAATGAATGAATTGTGAAGTTTTACGTGCCGGCAAAAACCACGACTTGATTATGAGGCATGCCGTATTGGGGGATTCTTGACTAATTTTGACCACCATGGGGATTTTTAGCGTGTACCTCCATGCAATGCAAGGGACGCTGGCGTTTTTGCATTTCGGCCCCATCGAAATGCGGCCACCGCGGCCGGGATTTGAGCCCGCGACCTCGTGCTTAGCGGCGCAACACCATACAGCCGCTAAGCCACCGCGGAACGCTTTTAACTCCCAGCCTATCAGTTGGACGTAACGTCATCGCACTTATATAAAAGATGCATACGTTTCAGACTCATAATAATGCTAGTATTATATTCTGCGACTAAAATAGCGCGAACCATTTCGCCACTCGTGAATGCTGCTATGCACTTTGACAATTAGCGTAAGACAACTTATGCTCCATTTTTCTTTCTTTTTATTTTTTGTGCTAAGTGCCTCGAAGAGAATGTTTTTAGGTTCCTATTTAAACAAGCGTGTGACACGACTTTTATTTTTTTAAATCTGCCAGTATACACTGACATCTTGGGCAGCTGTTACCCGCCGTGGTTGTTCAGTGGCTATGGTGTTGGGCTGCTGAGCAAGAGGTCGCGGGATCGAATCGCCGGCCACGGCGGCCGCATTTCGATGGGGGCGAAATGCGAAAACACCCGTGTGCTTAGATTTAGGTGCACGCTAGAGAACCCCAGGTGGTCAAAATTTCCGGAGGCCTCCACTACGGCGTGCCTCATAATCAGAACGTGGTTTCGGCACGTAAAACCCCATAATTTCATTTTTTTTTTGGGGGGGGCGGCACCTGTTGTTTAAGCGATTCCTTTTCCGATGCTATTCCTTTTGGCGCTTCGACAGCGGTCGGAGTGACGCTTTACCCGCGTCATCGGTGGAATCGACAAGGCCGAGAAATGTGGATGATAAGATAAGATAAGGTGGATAAGAGCGGCGTAAGATCGAGTGGAAGGCGTCCATGCAGAATCGCGACCTCAGCACTGTATACGAAGAAATGGCGCATCTCACGCCCGGAGAATGGGCGGCACACATCCGTGGTATCATGATAACGCTGTTACGTTTATCGCCTTTATACGGTGCGCACATCCCTGTGTTAAAACAAATTTCAACTGTGTCGTCCACCACTTGTGGCGTCTCTTCTATGTGTCCCACTTTATCTTGAGCTATGGTGACCTGAATCGCGAATCCAGCGATCAACTATATATGTAGCCTGTCATAACGGCATGCGTTCCTTATTAAAATCTTAATTTTAAAAAATCTTATTAAGATTCTTATTTTAAAAATATATAACGTTCTCGTTCAACAGCTTTGCCTTAGACACTGTCTAACCTCCTAACAATCATCTATCAGGCAACAGTTCAGCGATGGTAACTAAAGGTTATCGAATGACTGCAATAATTTACCTCGCGGTGGAGAGAACAGGTGTGGGAGAACATTCAGGGCACGAAACCATGCATGAAGGATCCTTCGGAGTGTTTCTCGCGGACAGTCTTCGTGCGCGTGCCATGCCTCCCATGTATAGGACCGCGCTTGTAGAATGAGAAACGCAGCCGGTGGACGAGACATTTTTCTCATTTTTTTTTGGGGGGGGGGGTGGAAAACCGTTTTGCAAGAAAGCCAATTTGTAGAATCCTGCAAATGGCAGGCAAGGGCTTGAACCTTCCCATGATGCATCGCACATTCTGTTTGTAAACGTTTATCGTGACGTCTCGTCTGTCGCGAACGTACACGCGTACGGAGTGTTGGCTGTAGCCGGAAAGCATGTATAATGGTCGTACTCCTAAGAGTTCCGGAAACTAGCGCCGCGACAGAGCATGATATTATGCATTCCACGATGCAAACGCTCAACGCGCGGCTCAACTATAAAGATTGTTAAGACACAATTGTATAAAGACAACCGGATATATGTCAAGATGTAACACGGGAATGCCGACAGTCGTTGGTGGAGTGGTAGTTATCACAAACGATCGCTCGAAAATGCTTCAAAATTTCAGATTGGAAGAATGTGCGTCGTGCAACTCCGTTTAACTTCTTTATGGGCTAAGGCGCTACGAATGATGAACATTACTGAAAAAAAATAGCCGATTAACAATGAAGTAACGAGGAGAGAGAAACAAATGGTGGATGATGTACAATGTAGCACCAAAACGAGAGGTTGAAAAATAAAGTTCGGACGCATGCACAGTGTCAGCACTTTAAGGTTAAGTTTAACGAAAAAAAAAACGAAAGAAACGAATAACTTATAGCACCTAACGTCCTACTTGCAATATCTGGAGAAGTCCACGGTCCAAGGATATAGTTCCAGAAAAAAAGAAAGCACAAAAAAAATTTTATAAACTTGACGCACATTTTTCGCCTTTGCTGTACATAAATCGGATAAGTCACTACTGCATGTAAATAAAAAAAAAGTTGTTCAAAGGATGGCCTCAAAATCTGCGATGATATGGCGTGGGAATATCACAACGCTCATTTCTTCACAGCAGGCAGTTCAAACCGGCCTCCCGGATGTATAACAGAGAAGCGTCTGATATAGGAGCGTCTCAGCTGGGCCACGTTACTCTTGCACGCTAGCTTTGTCTCGGGCGGCGTGACGACATCTGATATTTGTATACTAGCTGGGCGAGTCCATGTAAAAATGTCTTCATCTGGTTCCCCACAAACACATGTGGAAAGATTCGGCTGGTGCTTGATTGCCGAATTCGAAACAGGATGGAAGGTGCTCCCGGCGGACAGCTACACGCTCTATTTGTGACGATCAAATCATGACAGGTATGCGGACCTGGAAAGCTGCTCTTGACGAAGAGGAATCGAAAAGGCCACTAAATGAATGCATGTCGATACTGAAGTACCAAAGCGCCAAACAGACGACACAAGAAGAGACATGGACGAGCGCATATCCGTGCCTCTTCTTGTGTCGTCTGTTTGGCGCTTTAGTAATTCAGTAACATGCACCAACTAGTCCAACAAAAAGTTCTGCTGGCATGTCTATACCACAGCATTTTACGCAGAAGCCACTGCAGTCACGATGATGCATGACCGTTCTGCCGGCTCTTCCGAAGCTCGGTTGACAAGAGCAACTTGTCGCTGGGGTATTAGTGCAAATTTTCTTTTCCTTTTTTTCTTCTTCGCTTGAAGGCCGATCGAGAAGAGCGACTGTGCAGGCACATACGACTCCAGGCGATGTGCCTTCATTGCGATCCCATGAACACGGATTCGCAGAAGACTTAACAAGTTGATCAGCAGCCAACAAAACAAGTAGTATACGCGACAATAGCGATTTTTGAAAGTTATTGTCCCCTTTTCCCGTCTACTTCACCGGTCTTCAAGGAATACAAGGAGAGAGAGAGAGAAACGTTTATTAGATGAAACATTGTCCCGAGCGAGGCCGGATATCACCCTAAGGTGGGAGGGCTCCTTAGTCCAGGAACCCTCTGGCTTCGACTGCCCTCTTAGCCCTGGCGACGTGTTGTCGTTGGTCTTCCAAGTCCCCGAGGGTTAGCTTGGCCTCCCACGTTTCGAACAGGTCGTTTGCCTGCGTTTTTGGTTGCATTTCGCTGCCTTCCTGCCACGGGCATTCCAGGAGCCAGTGTGCCAGAGTGTCGGGTACGTTGCACAGTACAAGGAAGTACAAGGAAGAAAAAAAATTGACCAGGGGCAACAAAACTACACGGGGGATACGACGACTGCGAGAGACTTGAAGGCCGGAGATTATATAGAAAAGATACTTTCCGGGCGCTTCAGGGAAGACAGGGGCAAGGCGGAAGATGGAAATTCAAGACGACGAGAAAAACGAGAACAAGGTGAAAGCGACGTCACGAAAACCGCGATAGCTCCCCATCTGATATGACGCGTACACACTGATTATGCATGATTGGACCGAACAAAAGAAAAACAGTTATTTCTGATTCGACGCCTTTTCGCCTTTGGCCCTCGGCTATTGGTCAAAAATTTTCGGGCTGCACCCACTTCACCTGCCTGTCACGCGACGTCACGAAACCGCTAAAACTCACCGCGTCAAAGTGACGTGTACGCGTTAAAGATGCATTAATATGCCGAACAAAACGGATTTTTTCCCCCTGAATAGTCGCAGGCTGCCTCATTCCGAAAGGAATAAAAGATGGCTGCCGCCGATCGCTCGGGCACTGGCTACTTGCACCTGCCGGAGAGCATGAGTTTCTTTGCGTTTAACAAAACTTTTTGCGTGGCCGTGTAACGTTATCGATCACTTTGGGCACGTTGATGACCTCGCTCTGCCAACTCTTCTTTGCCGAGGATCCGTTTTAGCGGCATTCTTAACCTTTCCTTGCATGCCGCCGCGATTTCTGACCAGCCACCTGCAGCTAAGGGCCGATTTACGCTCGAGCCGCCCATCGCCGCAAGCCGCACCGCACGCGTGCGGTCGCGCGAGAAATTGCACGTATCCAGCACTTGTGCACAAATTGCCATTTACACTGTGTGCACAGTGTGTACCTCACACATTGTAAACGAAAATTTGTGCACAAGTGTTTGATACGCGCAATCTTTCGCGCGACCGCACGCGTGCGGTGCGGCTTGCGGCGATGGGCGGCTCGAGCGTAAATCGGCCCTAAGTAAGGAAAAGCGGACCAATCGCAGACGCCGGCACCACCCTCTTCATCCGGTTATCGATTTTCGGTGCACTGGCTCGGCCCCATCGGATCCTTCTGCACTTGAGCGTGCTCCTCGCCTCTTGTCAGCCAATCAGATAAGACAAGCCGCTCAGCGTAGGCAATGTTATTCGTTTTTCAAGCTAACAAAAGTGACCTCCTATAATCGAGGAGAGCGTTTGATTGGTCTGTTCAGAAAACCCTACGGGTCACCGCCCGATGCTTGCGTTGGCGGTTACGCAAATTTGACGTCACGAGATTGGAACAAAAAAACATATTGGAATAGTTTTACGGTATAGGGCCCCTGGCTCCACAAAACGGGACTGATTAGTTGCAAGCGGGCAAAACAAAAACAGTACGTGTGGTGAGCTGGGGAAAAAACGAAAAGAAAAAAAAACAGACAGAAATAAGGGAAAAGTTAGGAGTCTTAACCGGAAAAACGTTCGGTTGGCTACACTGTACGACATGAGCAAGGGCATCACTCACGAGACAAAACCACCCCAAAAAGGCGGGGAACGGCCCGAATTTTCCTCCGCAGCATACGAGAGACCGCTGTCGTCTGGATGGTCAGTCAGCTTTTTTTCATTTATTATGATTGATGTTTTGAACCCCTCCGCGATGCCTGCGCCCACACAAAAACGGTTCGCAAGAAGTCGCGCAGCGCGGCCACGGTGGCCTGTCAAGTTAACTTGCAAACCGAAGATGACCACGAAAAAAAAAAAAACAAGCACACAAATTGGAGAACGGGAAGATAAAGTGGTGGGCCACTCGTTTTCTAGCCGTCGTGCTTCAGAGTAAGAGCTCGCGGTATTTCCGTTCGCGCTGGACTTCCTCACGCGGCTTTGAGATTTGCTCGTTCCGTTTTCTTTCTCTTTTTTCGAAGATGCGACAAGCCATTACCTCGTCAAAGAGCGGGGGGGGGGGGAGAGGGGGGGGGGGAGGAGAAAAAGAAAGCTCCACGGACAGCGCCCAGCTTCGACACAAGCGCGCCTTGAGGAAGGTATACTCGCTGGTCAGAGCCTTTCGGGCGCAAAGTCACCTCGGCACGTTTACTTACTTATTTATTTGTTTGTTTGTTTATTTATTTATTCCCGTTGGTCTTCAAAGTAAAAACAACCCTTGCGTGGTGCGGAGGAAAAGACGGGATGGTGGGGGGGAGTGTAGGGAGTGCCGGACTCGAATGCGGGAAGAAAAACGAGCCTGTTTTTGAGAAGACGAAAAAAAAAAACGCTTCCTAAAGGTCCGTCCGCAGCATTGTATCGTTTTGCTTCTTTCCCGCCCCCCTCTCCCCTCGAGCTGACCAGCGTCCAGTCATTGTACGAACGGAACCCGGTGGGTTCGCCGCTTTGTTCACGCGTCCGAGGACCAGCCGGCCACTCGGAGCGGTAGTTTGTCGCGTACGAGCGGAGTGGAACGCAGGCTCCGTGGCCGCAGGGGGGTTTTGCAAGGCGCGGGCAGAGATGCCGTCACTCTGCCATGCGGCCACCGCGAAGTTTGCCCAACTCGCTCGGCCCGAGTCCACCGCGGAGTTCTGGACCGGCGCGGCATCGCATCTCGCGTCACGTGAGTGTGTTCTTTCTTTCTTTTCTCTTTCTTTTTAACCAGCCGCGCGCAGGTGATGTGACTAGAGTTGTGCGAATGGCAATTTTCGTTTTCTTTTGTTCTTTTCTTCTTTTTGGGGGGAGGGGAAGGGAACGGGGGGAAGGCGGGGGGACCGAATCGAATAGGAATCCGATATTGTCA
>NC_091827.1:19614464-19691964 GCF_038994185.2 Dermacentor albipictus | reverse complement strand
GGCGAAACCTGCACGACGGAGCATGGCATCGTGCAGAGCTGCTGCGCAACGGGTACGCCCTCTTCCACGCCCTGTTTGCTATAGCAAGCCCGTGTGTTTCCATGGTAAAGCGTGCGTGGACCATGGAGAGAGATAAACCTCTTTAAAGACATGCAAGATGTCCGTATCCGCCGACGTGCAAGCGAATACAAGATTTTATGTACAGGTGAGACAAAGGTGATGGTGTTGACGCAGACAGGCTAGAGCTTCTTAGTCATTGGCTTGTCTATTAGGCCTATGTCTTTTGTGTCACTATCTGCACAGCAATTCTCGTACCGTCATGAAAGGAGCATAAACGTCAAGCACGCCGGCTGAACTTGTACGTTACAAAAAGAAGCCGTTCCTCACATAACATCCTTCGGCAACCACCAGTACGACGGGTCATCTTCGCAGACTCTCAAAAGCGGCCTCATATAGAGCGTGCGCAGTGCGAACATATAGGCCGTGGAATTGACTGTCGGAGACCTGCGAAGTAAATGTCATCGCTACGTCTTTGCGCGAGGCACAGCGATACGCGCGGGCCCTTTCTGAAGGTGGACGGCTCGTCGTGCAGGGCGGAGACGCGGCTACGCGTCGACGACCAGAGCGACAGCGGCGTGCTCCAGGGCGCCAGCGACCTGCACATGGGCAACGAGTCTAGCAACAGCTTCGTGTACGTGGGCGGCGTGCCTTCGTGGTACGGAGCCAAGTTGGCCGCCCTCTCGCTGCCCACGGTGTTCTTCGAGCCGAGGCTGCGCGGGGCGGTGCGCAACGTGGTGTACGCCTCCGAGCACGGCCGGCCGCCCAAGAGGCAGGAGCCCATCGGTGAGAGAGAGAGAGATAACAAGGATAGGAAAGGCAGGGAGGTCAACCAGAACAGCATCCGGTTTGCTACCCTACACTGGGGGTGGGGGAAAGGGGAATAGAAAGCGGAAGAAAGGGAGAGAGTAAACACTGAGTACGTGTGGGAGGGACACCATACACAAGGACATTATAAACGGTCGGTGAGAGGCATTCTTTTATGTATACAGAGAGATCGAAGACAGCTGTAGTGAGTAAAGAGCAAGGCGCAAGAGACCAGGACAGAAGAAGAACACAAACGACAGGACCGGTCTCATCTGTCCTGGTCTAATGCGTCTTCCTCTTTACTCGTTCAAGCATGAACCAGCTAGCCCAAGCAAGAGCTTTACTTGACAACTGGAGATGCGCGGTATTCTGCGATATCACCGAGTGCGTGGAGAGGGGCGCTTTAACTTGACCTACGCATAAATGGGCGGACGTCCCCTGCGAAGTCGGAAACAGGGCGGGGAGCAGGAACACGAGCTTGTACCGCTGTCTTTGTCACCGTGCATCTTTCTCGCCACCACGGATCTCGTCACCGTACATCTTCCTTACGACATCCTCGCCATTTGCAAGGCTGTACACCTTCGGCAAAATGGTGCGGCGAGCACCAGGTCGACCACCTTGCGTAGGGCATTCTAATAGTGTGGAAAAGCCAACTTCCAGAATTTCCTCGCGTCTCCAACCGACATTATTGTTGCTTTTTTTTTTAATACGGTACGTGTGTCATTCCGTCTTCGCGTCAGTATACTGCGAAACTTAGTCGCAAGTCAGCGTTGTGCATATGGAGTATTTTTTTTTCTTTACATGCCGCGGCGTAATTTATAGCTACAGTCGAGCGCCTCTACAACAAACGACTCTGCAACAAAACGACCTGTATAACGTAAATGTAATTCTGTCCCGGTTCTACCGTGATCTGTTCGGTGCGCGACCTTTACAACGAAGTGACCTATATAACGAACGATTTCAGAGGTCCCAAGCATTTCGCTATAAAGGCGTTTGAATGTATACGCATCACCCCATAGTGAACCCAGACATACACTCGCACCGCCTGGAACTCGCCGTTGTGTTAAAGGAAGGCAAACGACACACGCGGTACTTCTCGCGCTTAGTTAACTCCGCATACGACAAAGACTCTTAAAAAATTTGGGGGGACACGGCGGGCCAGTCTGCGACCAACTAGCACGGCGCTGGCGCGCAGGTTTCAAGGGAGTCCGGCTGCGCAGCGACGAGCCGTGCGAACAGCGCGACCCGTGTCAACACGGCGGCAGCTGCATAAGCACCGACACGGGCCCCGTCTGCGACTGTCGGGGCCTGGACTACGAAGGGTCCTTCTGCGACCAAGGTGGGTGAGCAGGTGGTGGAGCCTGCGAGAGGCAAGCACCATATAGTTTCTCACTATAACACCTAGAGGGAAATCGGGCGCCACCGTCTATGGGAGTGTCTTAAAGGGGCACCGTACCGTCATGGGAATGACGGTACATGTGTCTGCGAGGCTCGTGTTGGCTGATGTTGTAAGAGGCTTCGTCTAAAACGTGGATATGGCTACACAAATAACGTCTTCTCGAAGTAAATTCTTCATAAAATGTTTCCATTCACGCATACTACATCTTTACTCACCCACAATGCATGACCAAGCGAAGAAAAGCAAGAACAGACGACCAACTGTTTCAAAGCGAGCGCGAACCTTGTCGTCTGTTCTCCAACTTTAGCGGCCCGCTGATACCTTTTACGTAACATATAGTCGTACACGCAATAACAAGTTCTAATGGTTAAACAAAACATGTTTTCGCGTAATAGTAAAGCTAAAACACCTTTTCACGTGCTGTTTTAGTAGAAGATGAATCATTGTGACAGACGGAACGGTACTTGCCAAGCGCGTCTTCAAGGTGTCCTGGCTCTCCGAGAACGATGCCAATCCGAAGTCACAATGTACCGGCATTCCCATGCATACCACAGCGCAGCAGCGCCAGATTTCCCTCTAGGTAATGTAGTGAGAAACTCTATGGCAAGCACTAATGCGTGTAGCCATAGCGCTGTCCTGTGTCTCTGTCGCGTCCCTGTCTTTTTGAATCGCACTAAAGGCCTTGCCATAATGAGTAAATCGTATCAACTAGCCGAAGAATCACCCTTGTTTAACTATTGTGGGGCTGTATAAAACAACGTAAAATATTTTACCCCAGAGAGAGACCCACCGTGACCCTTCACCTCCTCCTCCAATCCTTATAAGCCTTCTGAAAATTTACGCTTTTCAATATGACGCGGATAACTTTAGATGTTAATTTATTTAAGAGACAGTAACCGCAGCAGATAGCTGTGCCAAAAATGATCGCTAATGTCTTTGTGACAAGGATATTGATTTAATCGTGCACTTTAATCAGAGCGACGTAGTTTAGTCCCTGAAGACCGAGATTTAAATGCGATAGCATTTCTTCGGGTACCTCCCGGGCGAAATTTCGTCGTCTCGCACCGATAGACAAAGGAGTGCGAAGGGGGAAGTGTATAGTTTAAAGCTTGACGTCGGAGGTTGGTAAGAGGCATTGACGTCATCGGTGATAGCCATGTAGCCGGACCTTCCATGAGCCCCAGGAAAAGGGTCGCGACACATTTGGGGTACATGATCCCGCTATTTGAGAAACACCGCTCAGGATACCGTACAACAACAACAACAACAACAACAATAACAACAACAACAACAACAACAACAACAACAACAAAATGAACAAGAGGAAAGATGCACTTGTTGCGCATAGTATAAGCAACGGGCGGTCGCTCGTCGCGCGTGTGTGCCGTGCAGAGAAGCAACCCTCGGAGGCCACCTTCCGCGGCCACGAGTTCCTGTCGCTCGACTCGAGCCGGTCGCCCGTGATCAGCGGCTCGGACCAGGTGACGCTGCTGTTCAAGACGCGCCAGTCGAGCGCCCTGCTGTGGCACAGCGGCCGCGGCGGCGACTTCATGCAGCTGTCGCTGCGCGACGGGGGCCTGCTGCTCTCCGTCGTGCTGGGCGCCGGCGCGCTCGAGAAGAGCGTGCGGCCCGCCAGGGTGCGCTTCGACGACAACCAGTGGCACCGCGTGGTGGTGCACCGCAAGGTGCGCCACATGACCAAGACCACCAGCTTCTACCACGTGAGACTGCTCTCTCTCTCTCTCTCTCTCTCTCTCTCTCTCTATATATATATATATATATATATATATATATATATATATATATATATATATATATATATATATGCGTGTGTGTGTGTGTGTGTGTGTGTGTGTGTGTGTGTGGTCGAACTAAGCGAGGTTTTCTTCCGTAGTAAAAGCATTGTTTCGTGTGGAAACGTTTCAGTGCGTTCGGGATAAGCGAAATGTCGAATTAACCGAATTCACACACACATTACATATATAGATATAATGTGTGAGCAAATTCGGTTAATTCGGCTTTTCGCTTATTCCGAACGCACTGCAACGTTCCCACAAGAAACAGTGCTTTTGCTACGGAAGAACGCCTCGTTTAGTTCGACCCCCAATAACATCGATTATTTCGGCCCCCACTGACGGTAACCTGCGCCCCGTCATGCGCGAAACGGTTAATAAAACCACGAAAGCGCGTAGAATTCAGTGCACGTTACTGCTTCTTTCTGTCTCTTTTGAGGATTTCGTCAACGCCAACGACAGCGTTCAGGTTTGTGGGATATTCGCCTAGAATGACATTGTCAGCCACGTGACAGTCCAAGGCTGAGACAGCGTTTAAACATGCCGGCGGCGCTCATTGCCGCATGCTGATTGATTCGCGATTCAAATGGAAGAAGGAAAAAGTCATAAGAGACTACTTCAAGCAATAAAAAAAAAGAGATTTCGATTCGTTCAGTTTGCCACCATATTATTTCATTCGACCTTTCGGATAATTCGACCTAACTTTGCTGTCTCGTAACGGTAAAGTTAACGGGAGTCGACTGCTCCGGACAGGCTTCGACCGGCCGGGGTCTGCAGAACGCCACTGCGAGGCAACTTCAGCTAACAAGATTTTAAATTTCAAAAGTGCGCGACACTGAATAACTGGCTGAACGTGGCGTTCTACGGTATAGAACAACGCAGAAAACGAAGACAAGCTGGAGAAATGAACAAACAAATTTCTCTCCTGGTTAGTTTTATCCTGCGGCGTGTTCTCCCGACAATGCGCTTTTGCTTTCACGGGCACATGTCGGTTATTATTCCTCTTGATTGCTCTCGTCACAATTAAAACCCAATTTGTTAGCACTTTGTGGTGTATGTTCATTCGGTTTGTCTGTCCTCATTTTCTTGCAGCTTGGATTTTTTTTTTTCATCTCTATAGAAACTTCGCAGTGGGTACCGCATTCGCGCAATGGTCTCCGAATTACCACAGTGAAAATCACTGCACTCTCTTTCAAAAGAAATACATTCGATGTCTGTACTCAATATTCCGAGTTGGCCACTCCGTAGTTTTCTATACCGGGGCTCGAAGCTAGCGAGCAGCTCCACGGAGCGTAAAAGAGAGAACACAACGCCCGGACGCACGCACACGCACGCACGAGTATTTCGCCACGTATACTTTCAACTGTTCTCAGAGTCGTTCAGTCTTTTTATCATTTTGTGTTAGGAACTACAGCAGCGCTCCTGTATATTGTCGCGATGAGGTCTCAGTTCTCCTCGCCGCAAGAAACGGCGGACTGTCTGATCGGCTAAACTATAAACTTAGCACGAAGAGAACCGTCGAAGGAAGGGCGCGTGCCATGGTCATCCAGGCATGGACAACAATTGGCCATGCATGCAGTTTGCATAGGTTGTCGCATACAGGTTTAAAGAAAGAAGAGAGAAAAGCTGACGGTGGTGGTCATTGCAGTTGTCCATCACGGCCGACGGCGTGTACACGGAGCGGGGCTCGACGGCGGGCGCCTTCTCCTTCCTGGCCAGCAGCGCTCTCTTCGTGGGCGGCGCTGACGTCCCGCTTCCGGGACCAAAGAGGCCAAACTTCGTCGGATGTCTGCGAAAGGTGCGCCCTGTTTCCTTCCCTCGACCCCCTCCTCCCCTCCCCTCGCGAAGGAGCAGGCGAAAAACGTAGGCCAGCGCAGAATAGGCGTTCTATGTACACTCACTCGCAACGCTCATCATCATCATCAGCAGCAGCAGCAGCTGCAGCAGCCTGGTTACGCCCACTGCAGGGCAAAGGCCTCTCCCATATTTCTCCAACAACCCCGGTCATGTACTAGTTGTGGCCATGCCGTCCCTGCAAACATCTTAATCTCATCCGCCCACCTAACTTTCTGCCGCCCCCTGCTACGCTTCCCTTCCCTTGGGATCCAGTGCGTAACCCTTAATGACCATCGGTTATCCTCCCTCCTCATTACATGCCCTGCCCATGCCCATTTCTTTTTCTTGATTTCAACTAAGATGTCATTAACTCGCGTTTGTTCCCTCACCGAATCTGCTCTTTTCTTATCCCTTAACGTTACACCTATCATTCTTCTTTCCATAGCTCGTTGTGTCGTCCTCAATTTGAGTAGAACCCTTTTCGTAAGCCTCCAGGTTTCTGCCCCGTAGGTGAGTACTGGTAAGACGAAGCTATTATACACTTTCCTCTTGAGGGATAATGGCAACCTGCTGTTCATGATCTGAGAATGCCTGCCAAACGCTCACTCACCAATATTTTCGCATGCAGGCAATCTACACGTACTCACCCACCCACCCGTTGTCGCCGCCCCCTCTAATATGGGCCAACATTCGCATGCCGTTCGCGGTCACTTTCACTCACACTTACTGCTCTCGAAGTAGTAAAGGCAAGGCGCAGAAGACCAGGACTCGAGAAGAAGAACACAAACGACAGAACCGGTTCTTCTTCTCGAGTCCCGGTCTTCTGCGCCTTGCCTTTACTACTTCAAGCACGAACCAACTTTGCTGGTGAAGCAGCGCACTGACACGGACACAGTGAAGACAAACAGGAAAAGACGACTATTGCGAGTGCAGCGAGTGTCGTCTTTTCCTGTGTGTCTTCACTGTGTCCGTGTCAGTGCGCTGCTTCACCAGCAAGGTATGATGATCACTCACCAACTAGCCCAACTTTCCACTTTAATAAACCAACTAGCACAAGCAAGAGTTTTACTTACTGCACTTACCGTCACGGCACTCTCTCATCCTCGTACGCGCGTTCGCTCCCACTCGCACACGGGCGTACGCACTCACGTCATCTCACGCTCGCCAAGGCGACGTCGCACTTACCTTCACGCTCGGGTCCACTGAAAATTACCTCGCTGACTTTAGTTGGTATAGTTACGTTTACCAACCGCGTTTTAGCTTAGTGGCTATGGTGTCGCACCGATAAGCTCGAGGTCCCGGGTTCGATTCCGGTCACGGCTTCGGCACTTCGACGGGGGTGAAACGCAAGATAACACTCGTGTGCTCGAGATTTAAATAAACAGTGTAGAAAGCACCAGTTGGTCGATAATTATTCCGGAGTACCCCGACTACGGCGTGCCTCGTAATCAGATCGTAGTTTTGGCACGTAAAACCCCCAACTTCGCTTTTTTTTTCTTTTTTTGCGCACTCATACGTTAACCGCATTCGCTACCGCTCGTACTCGCGTCGAATCACGTCACGCGTCTGTGAAGTGAGCGTGGAGCCAGTCGATAATTAGTGCGCGCGTGAGTGAGTGAGTGAGTGAGTGAGTGAGTGAGTGAGTGAGTGAGTGAGTGAGTGAGTGAGCGAGCGAGCGAGCGAGCGAGCGAGCGAGTGAGTGAGTGAGTGAGTGAGTGAGTGAGTGAGTGAGTGAGTGAGTGAGTGAGTGTGCACGACGACTAAACGCATATGCGCGAAAGTGACGTCGGTGCCACTCGCGCAGGTCGAGCTGGTGGCCGACAGCCTGCAGCTGGACCTGGTGGACTTGGCACGGTCGGGCAACCGGCTGGTCCAGGCGCGGGGCAACATCCACTTCGTGTGCCAGGAGGTGGACGCCGCCGACCCGGTCACCTTCACCACGAGAGACTCGTTTCTGGTGAGAACGGCGAGGCTGCTTGTGACCGCGGGGCGAGCAGACGTGTTTGTTTGTTTGTTTGTTTGTTTGTTTGTTTGTTTGTTTGTTTGTTTGTTTGTTTGTTTGTTTGTTTGTTTGTTTGTTTGTTGGAGGCGAGTAACGTTCTTCAGCTCTTTCGCTCGTTTTCGTGCTCGGAAGTTGGACATCTGCCGCTGATGCAAATGCGCAGACGCAAAGGACACGTGCGCATCGCACAACTGATTTGGCGCTCTTTGCCTAACCGCTGTTCTCCGCCAACATTGGCGGGCCGCCACGTATAAGCGCTTGAATAGAGTCACTACGCTTGAATACGCCTGAAACGCCTGGTGCGCCCTCTCTCCGTAAGCGTCGACAGCTCGGCGCTGCCTAATTGAATAGGCATTACAGCGGAGTTATAAAAAAAAAGAATTAAGAAAGAAATCTCTAGAAGAACCGTCGCTATCAATTAGGATTTGATAGCTATATAAAAAATGACCCAGTTGGTAACCTCTTTGGATAATTTCCGCTAAGTGATAATAAGACTTCCGCGCCGTTTGATTACTTCCCGTGCTTGTAGCTGTCGCCTCTCCCTTTTTTTTCTTTTTTTGTGCAGTGTAATTTTTTTTTTGCAGGCTTGGATAAACACACTGTTGCTCACAGGGACAAAATTGGTCGAATTCGCACACACACCACAAACTTCTGTCCAGTTTTGTCCCTTGCAAATTGCAGCTCTGTAATTGCAGCTCTGCACTCTTTTCTGGAGAATTTAAACACTCAGCGTTGCGTCACTTCTGTGATGAATCGGGTTTTTCTTTCTTTTCTTTTTCTTTTCGTCTCTTTTGGAAAAGGGAACGGGGTCGGGGAGAGGGCTTGCGGACGCCCTGTCAGACTTCATTTGCTTTTTCGCCGGTAGCCTAAGCCGCATGTACGTATTTTATACGTTGCATATTGCAATCACTCAGTTCAGCCCTTGGGCGCGGCCGGGCAGCCACCATTGAGGGTATGAGCCATTGTTCATTGCTGCGCGTCTCATAAGTGGGTCTATTCTCTTTTAAGTTTGCTATGTTTGTTATTAAGTTGCTTCTATTTTTATGCGTTGCATATTCCAATCACTCAGTTCAGCCCTCGGGCGCGGCCGGGCAGCCACCATTGACCTTTAGCGCAACCACGTGACGTGACGTCACGACAGCCGGAGGAAAAGCTGGGCCCCAACTCGCGCAATATGCAACGCATTCTTGGCTTAACTAAGCTAAGCCTGGCCATTTTTTTTCTTCTCGGTTCTCTGAAACGAACCTCGAGATGTGTTGCACGCTGCTGCAGGCGCTGCCCGGCTGGGAGGAACCTCGCACCGCGGGCGCGCTGTCCGTGCGACTGCGCACCGTGGAGCCGGACGGGCTGCTGCTCTACGCCAGCGGCGCGCAGGGGGACCTCATCGCCCTGGAGCTGCTCGAGGGCCGCCTGCACTTCGTACTAGACCTCGGATCGGGACCCGTCAAGGTATGGGGCGCGCGCGCGTGTCTCGACGAGAGAGCGCGGGAGGGGGCTCGAACCGCGGGTTTTTCGAACCTCACCCCCGCGCAGGTGCGCAGCGAACGCCGCCTGGACGACGGCCACTGGCACCAGGTGCAGGTGGCGCGTACGGACCGCGCGGGAACGCTCACCGTGGACGAGACCGCCTCCGACTTCGTCGCACCAGGTGTGTATATGTGCACAGCGGCTGCTCGTGGAACTATATATGCAGTCGAGCTATAGTGTACTAGAGTCTGTAGTACACTATATAATAGAGCGCCTTCTAATGCGACTGCCTTTACAACGAAATGACCTGTGTAACGAAGGAATAACTCTGTGCCGGTTCTATTGCGAGCTGTGCGGTGCGCGAACTTTATAACGAAGTAACCTGTATAACGAATGATTTCGGAGGGGCCGCGAGGACTTTGTTATCGAGAATTCGACTGTAGCCTAACGAAAAAAAAAAACCCAGAAGTCTGACCAAAAGCCTCCCGTACGAACATATGGGGGTCCCATATAAATATCTGTGTGTTCCCACATACCTCGTAGGAGGCAAATTTCATACCCATTGTATAAAATTTGTATGTAAGCTGTATAGACTTTCTACAGACAAATCTTGTATTAGCCTGTCAACTGTCACTACAGACTTAGGCCTTACACTTCTTATCGACTGTTGTCTATAAAATGTCTATATACTTATATTACCGTACACTTTCTCTTAACTAGTGTCTGTAGACTGATCAACGGACTGTTTGAGACATCCGGCCATCCACTTTTTATCAACCCATTGTCGATAGACTGTATATAGACAGTTTTATACTGCTAATATAATCAGTCGCTGCCGAGGACTGAACTTACGAGACAGGGGGTCTTAAATACGCACTTTTTTGCACAGTTGCGCGAAGATTGCGCGAACCTTCTTTATCTATAACGGCACTGCCAAACACACCTACTCGCGTATCTTACACTGTTACACATGTACACGCAAGAGAAAAACTTCTAGCTCACTCGATTCGACTGCTCACCGTGCACTTGCGTGGTCCCGCAACCACGGCGTCCCGCGCAGGCAACTCCAAGCAGCTGGACGTGGAAGGTCCGCTCTTCGTGGGCGGCGTGGGCACGACGTCGCGCGACGACACGCCGCTGCCCGCGGCCCTGTGGTCGGGCTCCCTGCGGCTCGGCTTCGTCGGCTGCCTGCGCGACCTGGTGGTGGGCGGCGCCGCCGTCGACCTGGCCTCGTACGCGCAGCGCCAGGACTCCGGCGCCGTGCGCGCCTCGTGCCACCGGTCCGCGGGGCCCCCGCCTTGCGCCTCGCAGCCCTGCCTGCACGGCGGTCGCTGCGTCGAGGGCTGGAACCGGTTCGTGTGCGACTGCGACCACACGGCCTTCACGGGGCCCGTGTGCGCCAAGGGTGAGCGTCCCTAATCGATCGGGTTTCGGTTATTGCCGCAGTTTTTTTTTCTTATTCTTAATGGCCGGGTTAGAATTAGGAGTTGTCAAGGGGGTGAGGGAGAGAGTGTGTGTAAGGTGTGGGAATGCTTAAGCCGGTCACGAGGTAGGTGGTATGAACGAGAAGAAAGGAAACCAAGGACATACGTACACACACACACTGTATGTATGTATGTATGTATGTATGTATGTATGTATGTATGTATGTATGTATGTATGTATGTATGTATGTATGTATGTATGTATGTATGTATGTATGTATGTCGTCACGTCACTCCATGAAGAGGCAGTACGTGTGTCGAATGAGCTCCTGAACGCTTCGCAACTGTGGTGGACGAGATGTAAATCATGGATCCAGGGCGGTCCTAGATCCATGATTTACACCTCGTGCACCATAGTTGCAAATCGTTCAAGAGCTTACTCGACACACGTACTGCCTCTTCATGGAGCGAAGTGACGGCATACATACATACATACATACATACATACATACATACATACATACATACATACATACATACATACATACATACATACATACATACATCAAAGAGGCGCGACATAACGCTAAAGCATTTCTCTCGCATTTACCGTTAAACCGCCACCGATTGTTTTCCTTTCTTTCCTTCATTTTCTTTCTTCTGCCTTATATGCCTTTCTCTTGGGGCCTTTCAATCCCTGATCCTCTCCTTCCTAAATATTAGCATGCAGGCGACGATAGACACGCCGATAAAACTATCCGTGTTTCACTGAATAGCTTTCTTTCTTTCTCTCTCTCTCTCTCTCGCTGTCTAGTTAGTGCCGTCGTCACGACAGAGTATTTGGTTTCACGCGGGGCATCTTGTCGCAAGGTTGACGCGTTGTACACACACGTGACCAGCCCTGTATACTTCTCGCTGCAACAAAAGCGCGCGCACTCCTTTCGGTTTCCCGCGACGCAGAGGCGACCAGCGTGCGCTTCAACGGCGAGCAGTTCGCCCGCGTGCAGCTGTCGCGGCCGCTGAGGTCCGAGGCCGAGCGACTGCGGCTGCGCTTCCGCTCGGCCCGGGGTCAGGGCCTGCTGCTGGCCGCGGCCGCCGACGCGCACGCCACCCTGCACACGGCCCTGGTGCTGGCGCTCGAGAACGCGCGCCTCAAGGTCGCCTACAACCTCGGAGACGGAAACAAGGTGGGTTTCCGCAATCTGCACTACATATATGCACTACAGCGAAGCCTCGTTATAACCAAGTTGAAAGGGGGGAGCTAGAATTACCTTCGTTTTAAATCAGTTACTTTGTTAAATCCATTATTGAATCCAAGTCGCCTACAACCTCGGAGACGGAAACAAGGTGGGTTTGCGCAACCTGCATTACATATACCCTATACAGCGAAGTCTCGTCATAACCAAGTTGAAAGGGGGGAGCTAGAATTACTTTCGTCATATATCAGTTACCTTGTTAAATCTATTATTGAATCCACTGCACTATGAATCTATATGGGGTTTCAGGAAGAATTTCACTTACTTCGTTATATTCGTTATTTCGTTATAGCGAGGTTTCAACGGAAACAAGGTGGTTTTGTGCAACCGGCATTACATGTACACTATGCAGCGAAGCCTCGTCATAACCAAATCGAAGGGGGCAGCTACCATTAGTTTCGTCATATATCCGTTACCTTGTTAAATCTATTATTGAATCCACTGCACTATGAATCTATACGGTGTTTCAGGGAGAATTTGACTTACTTCGTTATATTCGTTATTTCGTTATAGCGAGGTTTCAACGGAAACAAGGTGGTTTTGTGCAACCGGCATTGCATATACACTATGCAGCGAAGCCTCGTCATAACCAAATCGAAGGGGGCAGCTACCATTAGTTTCGTCATATATCCGTTACCTTGTTAAATCTATTATTGAATCCACTGCACTATGAATCTATATGGGGGTTTCAGGGAGAATTTCACTTACTTCGTTATATTCGTTATTTCGTTATAGCGAGGTTTCAACGGAAACAAGGTGGTTTTGTGCAACCGGCATTGCATATACACTATGCAGCGAAGCCTCGTCATAACCAAGTTGAAAGGGGGGGAGCTAGAATTACTTTCGTCATGTATCCGTTACATTGCTAAATCCATTATTGAATCCACTGCACTATGAATCTATATGGGGTTTTAGGGAGAATTTCACTTACTTCGTTATATTCGTTATTTCGTTATAGCGAGGTTTCAACGGAAACAAGGTGGTTTTGTGCAACCGGCATTACATATACACTATACAGCGAAGCCTCGTCATAACCAAGTTGAAAGGGGGGAGCTAGAATTACTTTCGTCATGTATCCGTTACTTTGTTAAATCTATTATTGAATCCACTGCACTATGAATCTATATGGGGGTTTCAGGGAGAATTTCACTTACTTCGTTATATTCGTTATTTCGTTATAGCGAGGTTTCAACGGAAACAAGGTGGTTTTGTGCAACCGGCATTACATATACACTATACAGCGAAGCCTCGTCATAACCAAGTTGAAAGGGGGGAGCTAGAATTACCTTCGTTTTAAATCAGTTACTTTGTTAAATCCATTATTGAATTCACTGCACTATGAATCTATGTGGTGTTTTAGGGAGAATTTCACTTACTTCGTTATATTCGTTATTTCGTTATAGCGAGGTTTCATTTTAGAAATCCCATGAAGCTAAGCACCGTTCCCCGATCGAGGAGAATTAGAACTTGTTCGCCTTTGCGCCTATGGCTATGGGAAGTACGTGCACTTGCTCAAAAGCAATGAAATTTCTAGAACGAATTAATTTTATACACCAATTTTATAATTAGTAAATTGGCTTCCTTAGCTACCCATAAACGAAGGCTAAAGACAAATTTTGGAGTTTAAAGCTCTACAACGGCACAGTCGTTCATGAAGGACGCCTTACTGAAAGGCACGCGGGATAAATTTCGACCACCCGGGGTTATTGAACAGTGAGCTCGAAGCACGTGCGGTGCACGAGCGTTTTTGTGCATTCAGTCCCCCCTCGGAATGGCGGGTATACCGAACCCACGACCTAGTGCTCATACAGCGCAACGTCACCGTATCTAGGATACCATAAACGCCATAACTACGGGCATCGCATTAAGTTTAATCACAATTTTGAGGTATCGAAACGAGCAAATAAAAAATTAGGCGCCGAGCTTTGCGGAAGTTTGTTAACGCGGTACGAGAAAGATGGGCGAAACATTGGTGTAGAAAAAAAAAAAAAGCCGACGCCGTCGGCACTGCGACGTGGCCGGGGGCACGATTTTGAATTATCGGAAGTCAGGAACTCATTGGAAAGCGCAGATACAACGAACAATGAATTGGAACTTCATTAAAACTTCTTTCTGGGCGAGTTGGTGCATACTTTACATAAAAACTGTTTACAGCGCAAACACATGCAACCACAAGGTATAAGGGACAGGACACCTGTCCTGTCCCTTATACCTCGTGGTTGCATGTGTTTGCGCTTGTAAACAGTTTTTATGTCAAATGAATTGGAAGGCGGGCGGGCTACTCGACATGTATAAGCTGTGGGCGCCACTAAAAGAGCGGTGTTCGTTCGCAGATATTCTACGTGGGCCAAGCGCTGGATGACGACCGCTGGCACAGCGTCCAGCTGGACCGCAGGGGACATCGCGTGCAGCTCAAGTTGGACTCGGACAGCACCACCGGAGGTTCGTGGCCCCGTACGAATTGACTTCCACCGTGCCACTGCATATATATCTCCATATTGGCCCCTTCTCGTAGAGTGATCAAATTTACCCCATGACCCCTAGCCAGCTGCCCCGAATGTATAGATACCCACTCACATTTCATTGTAAAATGCAGGCGCATCGTTCGTGGCCCATACGAATTGACTTCCACCGTGCCGCTATATAGATATCGCCATTTTGCCCCCTTCTCGTAGAGTGATCAAATTTACCCCATGACCCCTTGCCAGCTGCCTCGAATGTATAGATACCCACTCACATTTCGTTGTCAATGAACATGCGTCATCATCGTGATGGTTTTCTTGCTGGAGGTTTCGTTCGACGCAAGCAGTCACTCTGACAACCCCGTCTGAGCTGTCTGCATGCTGCCGCTGGCAGCGTGTCTATTACACCAGAGAGTTTCGCATAAAAAATCCTAGGTGGAAATCTGGCGCTGAGATCGTTCTGCTACTACACGACTGATAGGCTGTACACGAATATTTGTTTAATCTTCGTGTTTTTTGGCTCCAGACGCACTTGTAGTGTTTCTTATGATAGTCTTTATCTTTACAAGGGGGTGTTATAATTCTGGCAAGCATTGGAAACGGTCTACGTTGATAGCTGAGAAGAATGTTTTGGACCCAATAATGAAACGCATCTGGAATCGTCTGGAAGGCGTTTGTGCGACATAGTGGCACTTCGCATCGATAAGAAAAAATTACGAGGAGCACATATTACCGCCGCATTTTAACACCTTGCGTGTGGAAACCAAACCTATGAAAAACACAGCGTAGCTTATACAGGGTTCTGCATATTTCGCTTAACGTGTTCGAAAAAAGATTTTTCACTCACCGCAGTCCTATCCTTACTGAAAGCTTGCAGAAGGATGGCATTTTGGAGTCCACGTCGTTCAGTGTAACATTTACAGCAGTTAATTGCTTGGTTTTTAAGAAAAAAAAAGCGCAAATTTGCCTTCGCTTATAGAGGTGCGAGCTGCTGAAGCGACGGCGCAAGTATCAACTTATGTCGCCGCCTGCCGGCAGCTACGGAAAGCAGCCAGTCAGGACGGGCTGCCGCGTGTTCAAGAAGCGGGCAACACCGTAGGAAACTGTATGGGCAACACGCGGCAGCGCTCCCTGACCGGCTGCTTTCCGTAGCTGCCGGCAGGCGGCGAAACAAGTTTATACTTGCGCTGTCGCTTCAGCAGTTCGCATCTCCATAATCGAAGGCAAATTTGCACTTTCTTTTTCTTAAAAGCCAAGCAATTAACTGCGACAAGTGTTACACTGAACGACGTAGACTCCTAAATGCGACCTTCATGCAAAATTTCAGCAAGAACAGTTAAGCGAAATATCAACGACCCTGTATTAATCGCATAATTAAGCAAGCGTGACTACATTTTCCCGCGAGCAGACGGCCTTCCCTCGTGTTTCTAAGCCTTCTGCTCACTCAGATATTGTTTGTTTCGACAGCAAAGTTAAATACCCTGCATCGTTTTTTTTATTTCTATGCTGCCCTTCATGAAGCTGTCCCTTTTGCCAGCTTCGTCAGAATTGGAACGAGTTTTAAGATGGCCGCTGTCCGCTTAGCTGTCTATTTAGCAGTCTACGGCATGCATTCGTCCACCCTCAGAGATCCGCGGCGAGCACGCGGCCCTGGAGATGCGCACGGTTCACGTGGGCGGAGTGACGCGCGAGGGGCCGCACTTCCCGGCACGAGACCTGCCGGGTTTCGTGGGACACATGCAACAGCTCCATCTCAACGGGCAGCCACTGTTCGAGATGGCCCGACAGGGACACATACCGAGCCTACAGGTATTATTTCTTTTTCTATTTTTTTTTTCTTTTCATAGCCGCCACTAGAGAGTTTTAGCACTGGGGACTACAGCGGTTTGGGGACACGGGATAATTGTGGGTCATAAGTGCGCATGCGCAGAACCCAAGCCAGTCTTGGGTACTTGCGCGCACGTTGACCGATGACCTAAATATCGAAAACTAGCGTGGGTCCCCAAACTGTCTTGGGTCTTAAATCCGCATGGTTAATTCGTACGTAGCACTGGCACAGTGATTACGCTTAGTACATTTTAACGTTTGCCCCTTTTCACTCAAGAATGCATTCTGTTTGTTTTCATTCGTAATAATAGCTTTTTTTTTCTGCTTCTTTTTTTTTTGCTTTCAATCACTTTTTCGTTTTCCCACTGCGACCTCCCGAGCGCTCGACCCAACGCTGTCTGCGTTTGACCTAATTCTCAAACTCTGGTGCTCCTCTAAGACTGAGAGAAGCCTACCCAACGGGGCTTGGGGACCCAGAGTTTTGGGCCTCAATTTCTAAAACTCTCTACTGTTTTTCTAGTAGCGTCACTCCCGAATACCACAGTCGTGTGCCACGGTCAAATACCACGGCAACGTGAAGGTGAAACGAAGCACTCGAAACGTGGCGCATTTCGCCTACAATCTTAACACGTAAGAAAGCTGCTTCTAATGAGAGAATAATGACCCAACGCTTTCATGCAAAGCACACTAAAGACGTAGAAATGCAAAACAAATTAATTTCACCTAAGAAAGTGGTTTCGCTCCTTTGGGCAACGTTATCGTACGCTCTTCTCCATGCGTGCGAGTCAGCGCGCTTCGGGAAGCCTTTCATTAACCACCGCATGTTCGTGGCTACAGCGACAACATACATCTACACTTTCACATGCCTGCAAATTCACACTTTGGGTGCGCGTTATGCGTGGTAACTTGTCCTTGTTACGTTCGTGGCGCATGTCATGTGCGTTTAAATTAAATACTCACGTCCGACATAAAGCTCTTCTTTTAATATAAAAAATCTCAACTGCTCTGCGCTGTTGCTGAATGGTTTCTCAGCGCTGTGTCACTGAACTTAAAAAACAAAAAAAAACGTTCCCGCCTTTCTCGTCTGAGGCCTTCGAAATAGTGGCAGGTCAAGTAAAGTATGATATAAATACTCTCGCCAGAAGTCTGAGTCACGCCCAGCTCCCCCTTATTATCACGGCAAGCAACGCAACGGAGGTTTTCAACTATCATGTTTGTGCTACGGTCCACACTTACTCGATCTTCGTGCCGAACCAGCGTAGTTCGAGGAACGTACGCTTGTCGTCACCGTCCCTCGTTCCTCGTCAGATGACGGCCCAGCTGGGACCCCAGGGCGAGCCGTCGCAGCTGCACCAGCCAGTGACGTTCCGGTCTCGGCTGGCGTTCGTGGGCCTGCCCCAGCTGAAGGCCTACTCGTCCATGCACCTGCACTTCCAGTTCAAGACCCTGGAGCCCTCCGGCCTGCTGCTGTACAACGCCGGCAAAGGGCAGGACTTCGTGGCCGTCGAGCTGGTCGACGGCCACCTGCACTACCAGTTCAACCTCGGTGACGGACCACGAAAGGTGCGTGTGTGTTCGCGCGTGGTGACAAAAAATAATGCATAGTGTACAACAACCTTCGGCTGCGCTATAGTTGATCATTCGTCTAGGTAAATGCTTAAGAGCCCCAAAACGCACTCACATACAAGCGCGCACTCGCACACACAAACACCTAAAAAAGCACTCTTACCTACCCGCTCCCACATGCAAACACGGCGGAGCTTTCTTGGTCGTGTCTCTATGTGTTTCTGTGAACGCGTTCGTTTGCTACGCTATTAAGCTTTCTTTTTTTTAACCAAAATTTAAAGGGACACCAAAGAGAAAAATGATTTCGCCTGCATCAGTAAATTACCTTTCTACAACGCAAAAAACGCCACTCTTACCACGATAAGACTCTTGGTAAGCCAAAAAAAGCGCAAGAACGAAAGACGGGTGGCGACGCCTCCTTGAAGTTCCCGCACCTGGTCGCTGTGACGTCATGCATTTTGATGGCATCTTCTAGGGTCTACTTAATTATATAGCGGTACAGACTGACTACATTGTATTCTAAAGGAACCGAATATTAAACACGGCAAGTTTCGGGAACCTTTACTCAGCCAACGCGGCCCAAATGTGAAAACATACTTTGGGGTACCTGACGTCACTCTGACGTACCGGCGCTGGGGTTTCGGCGCGAAATTCAAATACCGATACTTCGACCTTCATTTTCTCGTCTAATAATCTAAATGTCATTTTGAAATGACTGCCTGCAGGGTTCTCAAACAATGCTTTATTAGTCTAAACTGATTTATTGTTTCGCTTTAGTGTCCCTTTAATGCTCTTTCCGCTGTGAACGCAAGCTGTAAAGCATGCTTCGCCACTTCATGACCGCGTGCAGTGGCGAAGCAACGCCGTCTTTTTTTTTTTTTTTTTCGCGCCGGGCGGCGATGGACAAAACGGGCGTCGAAAGCAGATTTATTGCTTCGCTTTAGTGTCCCTTTAATGTTCTTTCCGCTGTGAACGCAAGCTGTAAAGCATGCTTCGCCACTTCATGACCGCGTGTAGTGGCGAAGCAACGCCGTCTTCTTTTGCGTGCCGGGCGGCGATGGGCAAAACGGGCGTCGAACCTGCGCAGGTGCGGTCGAACACGGCGCGTCCGCTCAACGACAACCGCTGGCACGCGGTGACGCTGGGCCGCAGCTCGCTGCGCCAGCACAGCCTGGTGGTGGACGACCGCGTGGCCACGGTGAGCAGCCCGGGCGCCAACGTGCACCTGGACCTCGAAGGGCTACTCTACCTGGGCGGCGTGCGCCGGGGCGGCTACTCGGCGCTGCCCAAGACGCTCGCCTCCCGCACGGGCTTCCTGGGCTGCCTCGCCTCGCTCGACCTGAACGGCGAGGCGCTGCACCCGCTGGACGACGCGCTGCTTCCGAGCCCGCTCGTATCGCGAGGCTGCCACGGTGAGCGCTGCCGTAAACGTGCGCGGACTTGCAGTGGCGTTCGAAGTAGTAAATAATAATAATAATAATAATATTTGGGGTTTTACGTGCCAAAACCACTTTCTGATTATGAGGCACGCCGTAGTGGAGGACTCCGGAAATTTTGACCACCTGGGGTTCTTTAACGTGCACCTAAATCTAAGCACACGGGTGTTTTCGCATTTCGCCCCCATCGAAATGCGGCCGCCATGGCCGGGATTCGATCCCGCGACCTCGTGCTCAGCAGCCCAACACCATAGCCACTGAGCAACCACGGCGGGTGAAGTAGTAAAGGCAAGGCGCAGAAGACCAGGACTTAGGAAGAAGAACACAAAACGGCAGGACCGGCGCCACTCACAACTAAGTTTACTTTCGCAACAAGCCTGCCTCATGTAGGTCATTCACGCCGAGTCACGCACAAAACTTTAGAAGTAAAAACAGCAATCTATCGACCATTCAGGAATGTTATCTGGCACAGCTATCGAATGAGCTTCGTTGGTCGTTATTCCCATAGTCATGCGGGTTTTATCACTGACTGTGCCTTAGGCGTTTGAAGTGTGTTATGTTGTGGATAGATTGGTTGGTAGTGAAGTGTAGACGGTACTTTTTATGTCTGGTTTTTTGTCCTCGTTGGCTTGGAAAAAGACTATACTAGATTAATTGCCTCCTGTGCTGATCCACGTGTGGTTCTTGTTTGCTCATTCGATAGCTGTGCCAGATAACATTCCTGAATGGTCGATAGATTGCTGTTTTTACTTCTAAAGTTTTGTGCGTGACTCGGCGTCAATGACCTACATAAGGCAGGCTTGTTGCGAAAATAAACTTAGTTGTGAGTGGCGCCGGTCCTGCCGTTTGTGTTCTTCTGCCTAAGTCCTGGTCTTCTGCGCCTTGCCTTTACTACTTCAAGCATGAACCAACTATACCAAGCAAGAGTTTTACTCAGTGACGTTCAACTAGATAACCTATATGGACACCCCCTGCCGGGACACGAGTATCCCCCAGGACTGTGTTGAATGTAGTTCCAGCGGACGCTCCTCGGACAGTATTTTGGTCGGACATGCTCTCTAGATTGCGTAGAGATGTCAATGCCTTTCATTTTAAGGCGTAAGCCTTTAGTGGCTCATGAGTGTCCGGGCGCAGTCCGTGGTGGACGCAGGAACGCGGTGATCACCGGTGAGGAGAGGAAGGAGAGGAGAGGCCACTGGCGAATGGAGCAAAGAGAGGAGGCGGCAAGATGTCAAGGCCTTTTTTTTTCAGTGTTTGCTATAATGGATATATTCCGTTCGCGGCAGATGTGACGTGACAGATGCAACTGGAAGAGCATCCACGCAGCAAGACCAGATACCTCGAGTGCACGAGTATGCGTACAGACGCGCACGCGCGGTAATGGAGTGACCTCCTCATTCTTCTACTAAAGGCCTAGTGCCAGCCTGGCCGCAGTGTAATTGGCTTTCAGAGTAACCTATGTCAGAAAATACGCTAAGTACCATGTACGCATGAGCTGCAGGCACGCGCTAGCCTCGGTTCGTAATTTGAACATATATGAGAAATCGTATTTCTGTCACGAGGCAACTGAAAGGCAAAGCCTCTGGATGGTCAACTATTCCATGCGTGGGCAGAGAAAAAAGAAAGGTCGCGATTACAATATTATTCTCAGGAGATACTTGATAAGAACATCCGTAGTGGGATGTCCAGTGGATCTTCCGTTTGTCTGTGAAACGGTCCGCGAATATTGGAACACGAATTTGCATGTTCCACGAACGAAGTGCTTTCACTGGAATCGACTCTCAAAAAACGCGGCTGGGCGTCTGACGACCGCGCGCTTGCGGTTTTTTTTTTCCTCGCAGCCACGTGGGCCCCGTGCGGCGACACGGCGTGCAGCAACGGAGGTGTGTGCACACCCGGCTGGAACGAGCAGCAGTCGTGCGACTGCGACGCCACTTCGTTCAGCGGACCCACTTGCTCGGACGGTAGGCGCGCAGAAACGACCCCCCCCCCCCCCCCGCGACCACGCGCCAGCATGCAGCCCATGCATCCGCCTCAATGCCTTCCTCGCCCACCGCTCCCTGCAGAGTGGAGACAACCGCGGCCATTTTTATGCCCACTCCGAGGGACGCCATCGAAACGGAGCAAGCGTTCACGTTTGACCCGCGAGCTGGGCATGGCAATGTCGGTTTTGGCGGCGAGATCCCCGTCAAAGAATGTCTCCACCCTGCACAGAGCAGCGGGCGAGGAGGACATCGAGGCATTCTATATATTAAAAGAAAAAGCAGCCCACTACACACACGGCATCCTCTTTCGTTCGCAGAGAGCATCGCGTACAAGTTCGGTCCCCGACCTGGTCTAGTGCGCTTCACGCCCAGCGGGGGCCCGCGAGCGGCGTCTCGCGCCGACCTGCTCGCGTTGGCGTTCCTCAGCACGGCTGACGACGCGGTGCTGGTGCACGTGTCCGGGCCCGACCAGCACTTCCTGCTCCTGCACATAGTGAGTGGACTCGGGAGTGGCGGCGGTTCTGTGCAGTGCCTGCACTCCGTCCGTGTGACTCGGAGAGAACGTAATTTATTATAACGACGCGACCTTATCCAGAACAAGACAGAAGTTCTCAGGAAGACGGCGGCTTTGAAGTTGTGAGCAGCATAGCTCAACGAGGCATGTCCCTGAAGCCTGGGGGCTTCAGCGGCATTTCTCGTTCAACTACTGACCGTGACTTTACGGCATAATTTGAGCTGCTCTTAGGTGGCGCACACTGGGTTCGTTGACTCGAGAACATGAAACGGACAAAGACCACGCGCCGCTTTTGTGTGTGCGTGTTTCCTTTATGTGCCACTTAAGCAGCGCAACTTACACCGTACAGTCATGCCATATACCAGTTAGCCCATGTAAATTAAAACACTATGGGATATTACAACACCTGCGCCATTCTAAATAAGCACTATATACACTCCGCAAACCCTCGTTGTTACGGATGTGCCCACGAACCGCCTGCACAGCAGCGAAATATGACAGATCCTTGAACTATACTACTGCGTGGCGTGCTGGTTGTCTCCGACACCAGCTACTCTGCCTGCCCCCAAAGAAAATGGAGCGAGTGGTGAAAGTCGGATTACTTGTTCCGCCTCGAGGCCTTCGTTGTATTCTTGCAATACAAAGAAGACCTCGAGGCGGAACAAGTAATCCAAGTTTCACCAACTCGCTCCATTTTATTTGGGGGCAGGCAGAGTAGCTGGTGTCGGAGACAACCAGCACGCCGCGAAGTAGTATAGTTCAAAGATCTGTCATATTTCGCTGCTGTGCAGACGGTTGCAGACGGTTAGGTTGCAGACGCTGCAGCAGACGGTTAGCAAACCGTCTGCTGTGCAGACGGTTTGCTAAGTGTATATAGTGCCTATTCAAGGATGGTGTTGTTGTAATGTAACAGAATTGTACAGCGACTTTGACCCAGCCCGAGCTCGCTCTCTCTTCCTTCAGGAGGGCGGCAAGCTCCTCGTGACCTACAGCGCGGGAAACGCGGGAGACCTGACGGCCAGCGATCCCGGACTGCGGGTGAACGACGGCCGCTACCACGTGGCCCGCGTGCGTCGGGACGGGGCCAACGTCACCCTCACCGTCGACGACCGGACGGCGCACGCGAGAAGCATCAAGGGTGAGGAGACTTACATCTCTACCGCGCGTCTTAATTAGGGCGTGTTTCCATCCCGGCCACCACTGAAGACAGAAAGGTGGAAAAGTTGGGCGAACTGGAATCGATGCATACTTCCAGCGCTCGCCCTGTGCGCTTCCAATTTTTGTGTTCCTGTAGTTTTCCGCGCTGATCCATAGAATGCTGGAGACAGTCGACGTTGGCAGCTTCGAGCCCATCGTGTACTAACCCGATCTAACGGGACGCACCTGAACAAAAAAGAAAAGAAAAGAAAAACGTATTATACGTATCTGAGGCTTGACGGCACCTCCCGTCGACAAGAAAGAAAGCTAATGGAAGCACGAATTATTGTTTTTTTCTTAACTTTCTTTCATGTGCAAACCTATGGAAAAAAAGACAATTCAGTTTTAGCTGCGCTGTGATTCCTTTTTTATTAAGCGAATAAGAAAGCGTGACCACGTTTTCTCGCACACGAATGCACACGAATACAGCGATAAAGGAGACCTTCCCGATGATCGAGCCTCCAATCATTCTCAGTTTGTTAAGCCACCATGACGTTTGGACAGCAAAGTAACCAGCATCGTGCATTTTCTTTTACAGCGAAGCTGTGTAAAGCTAACCGATTCGTCCGTCCATCGCCTGTACGCCGAAAACTCCTCCGAGGCAACCACATGCACATGCGCGAAAAAAAAATTGAAAAAGACAGGCGCGCGATTGGCTGCACCAGTAGTGACGTCGTTACTCTCCGTCGCAGCCGAGCGCGCACGCAGCAGATTCTCTCCGGCCCGGATATGGGTAGGCCACGCGTCATACGTACTCCTGATGAGCAGGCAGCTTTCTATCAGCAACGCCGCGAGCAGAACTGGGAACGAGCTCGTCTGCGCCGTGCCGATGCTGCATCCCGGGCACAAGAACAGGCTCGTGCAAGCAGCAACTGTGTACTGAGGATCCGGCATCCTACCAAGTCGTCGTTTAACGAACCGTTGGGATTAACCCAGTGATAAACACCGGGGCCGCGCGTTTCAGCTTCGCTGGTTAATCACCTGTACGGACTGCTTGGGCGGTGATCTTTTTTTTTTTTAATTTGACGATTCTCTTTCCGAAGTTGTCTTTTTCGCCAACCTTGTCAGAACTATAAAGAAGGCCGCATTCTGCTTAGTTGTAACACATATTTACTCGTCTACGTATTGTAACACACAGCCGTGTACAATCGCCCCCAACGTGCACAGGTCGTGCGCCGGGCGTGCTGTCGCGCTACTGGTCGGTGGAGACCGGCGGCTTCCGCAGCAGCCACCAGCAGGGTGGCGCCGACAGCGACACAGTGCAGCGTCCCTTCGAGGGCGTCATGGCGGGCCTGGTGTTCGACGGAGTGCGCCTGCTGGACCTGGCCGCCGAGAACGAGCCCCGGGTTCGCATCCAGGGGGACGTACAGCTGCTCCTCTCCATCCCGTACGAGCCGCCCAAGGGGTCGCCACGCATGCAGCAGGTGGGCCACCGTGCATACCATCGCATGCGGCTCGTAATGCAGTGCAAAACTCTCCAGTGTCCCGTATAAAGAAGAGCCTCCCATAATTTATGCAGCCACGGCGCTCTCGATAGTGCGAGATCTCGTTTATTTAGGTGCAAGCTACGCTCCATCTTTCTCGTATGCACATAATCCACATCTTGAAAGGCGTTCTGGAAACAGTCAAATGTCTCCCGCTTAGTCCGGCTATATTTATACCCAAAGACACGCACGCATGCTTGTTGCCGCTGGCATCGATCCATCCCGATCTAGACGAATGAGGACCATGCCCCTTTAATTTCGTTTGGTTAAAGCTACAGCATACAGTGCAGGCAAACCGCCAGAAAGTACGTTGGCAAAGCGTTCTCTGTATAGCTGTATAGTCAGCGAAGGGCCGTGCTCAGTAAAGTTCTTCGTGAAGCAATACTGCCAGGTGCTATGTACTTCCACGTTGCCTATCTTTGTGTGAGAGAGAAAGAGAGAGAGACCTAGACGATGAAACCTGCAGAGAAGGTGGACGATGATTTAGGTATAGAGGCAATCCATATCATCCAGCTCTATATTCAAGCGTGAATTGTCTCAGCACCACGTTATAGGTATAAGTGGGCCTCGAAAAGGACCTGATGTGGCCTCCTCATATAGGTGGACGATATTCACTAACGCAACATCAACAAGCGTCCGCTCATGTTCGCAGCACTTTAGCGCGTTCAGTTAACGGTCGCGTGTTGATGGTGGGTGGCCATATGGGCTCGTTGGCCAGCCACACTGAAGTGGGATGACATATTAAGGATCACGTATAGTGGGGTGAATTGGATGAACACTGGACATTCAGACCTCTTGAATTAAGGCATGGTGCGGTGCCCACCACTACTTCAGCTTGCGCGTTTCGCATAGGGGCGAGGTGACATACCGGCGTATTTGTGTGTGCTGCAGCAACCGCGAGCCTCTCCCGGATCCTACGAGGGCGACGACCTGGTGTTCTCGGAAGGCTCCGGCTGCTTCGACAGCGATGACGACGATTGCGGCGCGGACGGCTTCGGCTCCGGTAAGGCTCTACGGAGTGGGGCCAATGTGCTTCGACTCGCAGTGTTCTTTGCGTCTACTGCTAAGTGCCGCCTGCCTGCCCAATTGAGAGACAATGCATGGTTGCCGTTCGTTAACAGCGGGGGTGGTACGAAGCGCACCGTCGTGTCTGTAGGTCTTTCTCGTGGCCCTGTCTGCGAGCGCTGGGGGGGGGGGGGGGTATTCTGTAAGAGTCCACCTATAGTGGACTGTTCATTTCGGCTTCTGCTGACTGGGTAGGGCCGCTCGTCTCCTCCTCTCTCGTACAGCTGCATCTAATCAGCAGCGGCCGAAATGGACAGTCCACAAGGTGGACTCTAAAATATACCCCGCCCCCCACCCTCCCCTGAACTGCATTCCAAATGTTGGGTTGAAGTCAGCGCCTTTCCTGTCGTCTTCTATACAGTCTTTTGCTTCTTCGTCCTCACTCCCGCACTGTTATTCGCCAACCACGCACTCGCGTACACACTCGCCCAGCTTTCCGTTCCCGTGAGAAACCGCGGGCATCGCGCTTTCCAGGGGACGACCTCATCACGGCCGTGTACGTGCAGCCGACCGCGAGGCCGGCGCCCTCGCCACCGCCGGTGGTCGTCACGCAGGGCGACTGCGACGACGAGGACTGCCTGGACGGCGGCTCGGGCTCGGCGCCCGACGGCGACGACGACGACCGCGCGTCGCCGCCGCCGCCGCCGCCCGACCAGGGCTTCTCGAGCAGCTCGACGACGACGAGCACGACGGCCGCGGCGGCGCCCACGGCGACGCCCTCGGCGTCGACGACCACGCGGCGGCGCCAGCACGAGTGGAGCATCGTGCGCACCTTCACGGTGACCCGCGCGCCGTGGCAGCCGCGCAGCACGCAGGGCGCCCCGCCCGCGGTCATCAGCGTGCCCATCCCCGAGCTGACCGTGCCCGACCAGGAGAGGGCGCGGCCGGCGCCCAAGCTCAAGAGCTCGGCGGACAGCACGGCCCTCGTGATCGGCGTCATCGCCGGCATCCTCATCAGCATCGTGATCGTGGCGCTGCTCGTGTACCAGTTCCGCAGCCGGCCCGCAGGTGCCTACAAGGTCGAGCAGGCCGGGGCGCCCGCGGTCGCGGCGGGCGCCTCCAAGGGCGCCGCCGCGCAGCAGGGCGAGGCTTACCAACCGGTGGCCACCGCGCAGCAACTCAACGGCGCCGTTCAGCCCAAGGCCGGCAACGGCGCCAAGAGAAAGAAGGACCTCCGCGAGTGGTACGTCTGAGCACGCCCGCCACCCTCCAGCGCAAGCGACAAGAGTCTTTCAAAAAAAACCGGCGCACGGCCGCGCCCCGCCTCCCCAAACTTTCTCCGTCGCGAGGCTGCCCGAAGCGTTTGGCGCAGCCGAGAATCGTCTGCAGCGCTCGTGACGTCTGCTCGTGACGTCACTGCTACCAGCAGGCCCCCCGCCATTGCCGTACAAAATAGACTGCGCAGCAGGAGGTTCGCATATCAGTTGGACAATGCCTCCACCTTGGTTCTGCCCCGCGCGTCAGCAAGAAGATGCCGTGCCCGTCTTCGTCTTTCTTTCTCCGGTTCTTTCTGTGACGGAAGGTGCGGGCAAACCTCCCCGTGCTTTGTGATGGCGTCACTACAGGTGGACAAGTGTTAATCGTGCCGCGAAGACAGCAGCGAGCGACACCAGCAATAATTCCATAGAGGACTGACGACAGTGCCGTTAATAAAACTGGGACTTTGCGTGCGCGTTGGCCTCACTTTCTCCGTGCTCAAGAAAAAAAAAAAGGCACGTGAACCACCACGTTGCTGTGGACCATCAGGCCTCAGTGAATTCGCCCATGCAGAGCAGCACCCATGAAAAAGATGACGGCGTCTCCCGTCTGAGGTAGATGCCACTCGCATTTGAACGTTGCTACACTATGCACACAGCTACACTATGCTACATTATGCACTCAGTCATGACACATGAGCCGCATTGAACCCGAGGTAGTGGGTTCTACTCCCGTCTATGGCGGCCGCATTCCGATGGAGGCTGAATGCACAAAAAGAAAAAAGAAGGCGCTCTGTGTACTTAAATGTAGAAGGAATTTAAAGAACCCCATGGGTGGTCAAAATTAATCCGAAGCTCTCCAATATATATGTTGTCCCTCGTAACCCAATGTGATGTTTAAGGGCGTTATAAAGCCCGAAATTTAAATTAGCGATTAAGACTCACAGGCAAGGGGAATGGCAACGGGCGAGCGCGCGATTAGTTTATTTTTTTTCCGTTATGCGGTTCATTCTGCTAACGTGTAGCGACGGCTGATAGCAGTATGTTAGAGGCTCTTCAGTAAAGCCTCTGGAAACGCCCTGTGGACACACAATGCGTCCACTAACACACAGTCCCCATTCCCGACTGGCTGCTTATTAATAGAGCTTGCTGAGGTGAGGGTCAAAACTTGAGCAAGAATGCAGGAATCGAGCGCAAGTGACAAAGACACCTAGAACAGCACGGCGGTGCCGATAACGTAAAGCTACGAGTTTCATACTCTTTTCCGCCTCCATGAGCACTCCGCGATTCGTCAAAAAAATTTCGGGCAACGCCCACTTGCCTGTCCACTACGTGACGTCACGAGACCGCTAAGAAGCTTCCCAGCTGTCAAAAATATGTGTAAGCACTAATAATTATGCACGATTATGCCGAGCAAAGTCATCTTTTTTTTTATAGGCGGAGACTGCACCGTTACAAGGAATAGAAAATGGCTGCCCGCCGACAGCTCAGGCGGTGCTTGTTTCGAGACGCCGGCGAAAGCAGATTTCACCTGAAGACGCGTTTGATGTCTCGAATGTTCAGTCACAGAGGAAGGCACGTTCGCAACTCAGTTTCGAGGCCAGTGTCACCTACTGCATGCACCGGTCCATGCGGTGATTGCATGGCGGCGCGGCGAAGAAACTCGCGAGATGTTCGAGCGATGCACATGTAACACCTCGCCATGTTCCGCACCAGCCTCCTGCAGCTGAAGCTGGAGTACAGACTACGTTTTGCTCTCTGTTGCCGCAAGAGTAGAACAGGCATTCTACACTCACTGAGAAGGACAGAGTGTAACGGACATTTCACTCTCTCATTGCTTACGGAGTGAACGACGCGTTCCACTCCACCTGCCATTTTTTGCGAGAGTAAAAAAAAACGCCTTGAAAAGTGAATCGGACATTTTACTCCTGCTAAGCTCACCTCACACTCTTAAACAAATGTACACCCTTTGGGTCATATCTTGCCACACAACAGTAATCGTCATCTGTCTTGCTTGCGTTTCCTTTCTTGAAAACGCTGCGCCCGCTACTTTCCTGTCGGCAATGCTATGTCATGCTGATAACGCGCATGCCGTTCGCTACTGGGAAGTACCGGGCTCGCAGCGTTAAAGAAAGGAAATGCGGACAAGACAGATGGCGTTTATCGCTGTGTGGCAAGATACGACTCAAAGGGTGTAAACTTTTCTTAGAGTGGGTAGCTTTTAGAGTGTAGCGGTGACTTGGGGGCAGTGGATGGCGCTGTGCACGGTGCGCTAGAAAGCTGCGATGAAAAGGCGACTGACCTCGTTCGGCCTTCCGTAAAAGTGCGCGAGTGCGTTCCCGCGGACGGATAGACATTTTGACATTAGACATTTAGCCATTATTTACTTCATCATAATATTGCACATGAACATATGCAAACAATTGTTGGGCCCATAGCCGAGGCTAGTGTAGGCCCATATGTGCGCATGTGCATCAATGTTCAAGACAGAGTTGAACAATCGCGTATTGGCTGTACATAATTAATCAGGACGAGAAATAAATGGAAAAAAACTACACCAGTGCAGCAATAAGAGAGAATTATCACAGAAGCAATATCACCACAGAGGCAGTAAAACATTCCTAAGTGATCTTTGAAAGATATAATGTTTTTACGGAGAACACAAAGTTACTGGCGCTCTTCACTTCTGCTGATAAGGCGCATTCCATATTTTTGTACTGTGATGCTGAATTAGACTTCGAGCGTATGTGTTTCGGGTAGCTGGTAAATTGAAATTTATGTTAGTGGCATATCTAGTATTTCGTGTAGGAATCACAAACATACTAAACGACAATGGGTGATTGCGAAATATTATGTTATTCACTAAAATAGCGACTTTCATTTTGGAGGATAAGGTAAAAGGAAGTATTTTCAACCTGCAAAATAAAGAACTGCTGGATTCGAACGGATCGGAAAACGTCATTACCCGCACCGCTCTCCTTTGTAAGCGTACAATTCGATTCAAATATGTTTTAAATGTGGAAGACCATGATTAGCAACAGTATGTGATGTGGCAATGAAAGACAGAAAAGTAAATAATTCTCAATGCCGAAATATCGAAACATGCCCTCCCCTTTAAGAGCCCATAGCACGCTGATGCTAGTTTCGAACCACGTAATCAATGTACGGCTTGCAGTTCAAACTACTGTCTAGTGTAACGACCAAATATTTAATTGCGTTCACCTGCTCCAGAGTGCTATATAATCAAGACACATTTGCAGAGATGCACTGTTAACGTGACTATGCCTAGATCGAAAAATCACGCAGTGAGTTTTTGCTTTGTTCAGTGTAAGTTTATTGGCTCCAAACCATGATGAAATGCGGATAAGCTCTGTATTAGTAATGTGCATTACTTCATGAAATTATTGGCCTGTAAACACTAGTGCGGTATCGTCCGCGTACATGACAGATTTGGCAAATGTTAGAACTGAAGGAAATTCGTCAATATATAAAGAAAACAAAATGGGTCCTATAGATACCTGAGGCACACCAGTTTTAACAGAAGAATACAGAAGACGTAAAGTTATTAATTTTAACAAACTGCTGTCGGTTAGTTAAGTAACTAGAAAATAAGTTGAAAGTCCTGGCACTGAAACCGTAGTATTCAAGTTTCTTTACTAGTATGGAATGAATAACTGTGTCGAAAGCCTTCTTGAGGTCTAGAAATATTACTAAGGCTAATTCATTACTATAGAGTGATTCGTTTATACGTTGCTATAACTCTAGTACTGCTGACGACGTAGAGCGACCGGTTCTGAAGCAATGCTGAGATTCATTTAAGATGTTGTTCGTACTCGGGTACTATTTTAATTGAATAGAAATACCCTCTTGAACACGGTATTCATAACGCTCAGTACCGAAATTGGTCGATGGCGTCCAGGGTCATTATTTTCGCCGCATTTATATGTAGGAGACACTTTAGCAATCTTCAGAGTTTCATGATATGTACCACGTTCTATATTAAGGTTGAATATGGTTGTAAAAACAGGACTGAGAAGGTCAACATTATCTTTTAAAGCGTTAACAGTAATGCCATCGTGACCAGCCGCCTTGTTAGCATATATCATTTGATACCTTTTGTACTGTAGTATCTTCAATCGGTTTAAGGTGACTTGTACTTTCAATACGTCTCAAATGCGCAAAGCGGGTCAACAGAACCAACCAATGCGCAGTGATTGAGATAATACGCTTCGGCGAGACAGTGTGACTGTTCCCAAAACGCTATTAAATGCTGCGGTCGCACTCTTCACAAAGAGCCACACAAACAAGGGGATTCAAAGGGCCTCATTTTAAGCCAGACAAAGCATAACGGTATCTACGCTTGTTACTATTAATCGAAATGTAGAAATAATAATTGGAAATGAAAAAAGTGCCGAAAAAATGTAACTTGCCGCATGCGGGAGTCGAGCCTATTGGATTGGATTATGAGTACGATGCTTTACCAATTAAGCTACCACGGCGGCCATGTTTCCGTCAATTTTCTTGGGTATTAGTGTAACGTAAAACCTCGTTATAACGAAGTTAAATGGGAACTCATAATTACTTTTTTGTGCCCGTCATGCTTCGTTATATCCATTATCGCACGTACTGCGACATGAACATCTACGAGTACTTCAAGAGGAATTTCACCTACAGTCTTTATAACAAAGTGCTTGGGGCCTCTGAGATAATTCGTTATATAGGTCACTTCGTTGTAAAGGTCGCGCACCGAACAGATCGCAATAGAACCGGGACAGAATTATTCCTTCGTTATACAGGTCGTTTCGCTGCAGAGGCGTTTGTTGTAGAGGCACTCGACTACACTTGACTATCCTCCTGAGACCCGAACACAACTATGAGACATAAACAGTCCTCAAAGTGGCTTTTTATTGTCTACTGTTGTGTTATGAATTTGAAAAACATTTTTTTTAAATTTTAATACCACGATTCTTTCGTTATATCCGATCTCGTTATAACGAGTATGTGCAAAAGAGTGATGCTTGGAGTGGTACTGGGGATAACATCAATAGTATGACTGCCAATCATGAACAATTCTTGCTTCCCCCTTGCCAGGCTACTGAACATCAGTACATCACCTTACAGTATTTTCCCCACGTTAGTCTTCAAACCTACTGTCGTTGGTTCGATCCCCACAGTGGCGGCCACATTTCGATGGCAGCAAAATGGAAAAAAAAGGAACAAAAAAGAACAACGCTCATGTACTTGGATTCAGGTTTTGTTCTGCAGCGTCCAGGTAGATGCTGCAGAAAGCACCATCCTTTGCCTCGAGAAGCCGCAAAAGGCCCCCGCCCCATCTGGTAGAGGGGAACGCCCCGTGAGTCACACGATGACTCTGGTCATGTCAACAGGCGTCTTCCGGCATACTTAGGGTCAACACAGCGCCGAGATATTCGGCACCCACGGAGCTCAACGATAACAAGTCTTCCCGCGAGCTTGTGTGGACAGATTCCCTCCTCCTCATCCTTTCCCTTTCGGCCAGTGCAGAGTCACCAAATGGACGACCACCATGGTTAACGTCTCTGCCTTCAACCTCTTATTTCTGTCCTTCATTATGGATGACCGATTTTTTATATAAAATCACGACTAAAAACTTCCGCGCGACTGGCCGCTCGAGGCACTTTGAGTGTATTCGAGGGCTCCTTTCACGCTCGGAAAAACATGTTTATGCAGCACGTATTGAGCAACAGAAAACGGTATCGGGAAATGCGATGCATTTCATTAAAACCGGCCCAGTTGTTATCTCGGGAATGCGCTTCTGCCTTTTACGTGCATTGGAATAGGCGGCATTAAAGTTGCATCACTGTGCATCACTGTGTCTGCATTTCCCCACAATTTCCCCGAGCGATAGAAGGCGGGCGGTGAACGACGTCAGAGGAGGGTGTACCTTTGCCGAAGATATAGTTGTCAGTCGCCATGCTCCGTCCTGTTCTTTCTCCATCCTCCTCATGACAACAAATGCCGTCTGCCCTTCATCAGCACGCATTAGCGTCGTAATGAATGCGAGACAAAGGGTTCTCGAAATCATCCCGCGGCAACCGAAGATGGCCGCACATTCCTCAATCTCAACACTCGGACGGCTGTCGCACTTTAAAATGACTTACACCCTCAAAAAGCGAACAAGGGTGTGAATGTGTTTACAACTCGGCATCTCTACGAAACGGGCATGTATGCTTACATTTAGTTTTATACTAACGCTATACCGCGTGGCAACCCAAGCGGGGAAAAAAAAATCTCGCACCCTCACACTCACAAAAGGGTGTAAGGGTGTAAGTTATAGACGAATTTCGCCCTAATTAATTCTTAAGAGTAAATTATTTTACAGGGCACCGACAACGCTGTAACTTCAATGGCAACTCCAGCCTCGCTGGTACTTTCAGCGCACCGAACGAACAGGTACCATAACTCCTTTTTACCCCACACGTATATATATATATATATATATATATATATATATATATATATATATATATATATATATGTGTGTGTGTGTGTGTGTGTGTGTGTGTGTGTGTGTGTGTGTGTGTGTGTGTGTGTGTGTGTGTGTGTGTGTGTGTGACAACATAAAATAGGGGCGAAAATGCGTAGGGTCAGGGAGTCAGAAGTTTCCTTCTAAACCTCGATCATCGGGACACTCTCCCAAGGGTCCCGAGTATGCAAACAAAACCGCTTATTTGTTCCGAACGCTCCACTCGGACTTCTAGCAAACAACGTTCCATACCGTGCAATGTTATGACGGAAACTCGCTAACGTCGTGAATACGGCAGGACGCGAACATCGCTTTAACATATCAGTGGTGACAACGGCTGTTCATTATATATCAACGGTGAGAACGGCTTTTCTTCATATGGAATAGTATTCGCTTCGACTCCATTCGCTTCTTGCATTATTAGATTCGTCATACTGAAGATTTGGTCTCCAAAAATGAATACTCGCAAAGCCCCGTTCAACGAGACTAAGCAACACCTACGCATAGAGCGCAGCAGATCAAAGGTCGCTCGCGTGAAGGCCAAGTGCAGAGGGAAAAAAATAAACGGAGCCGGGCTGCTTATCCGTACATCGATAGCGTAACAATGCATGGCAGCTGTTCGGAGACTGCAACGTACGCAGACCCAGATGCACGTCGGATGAGTCATATCCATCCGTAAACGCAGCTGTTCATATACGCTGCGCTGCTTTTTCCTGGCTTATTAGGCGCCTCCTGTGACTGGCTTTCTGCTTTCACACATTTGGTGCGTAGGTTTTCCAGTGATCAAAGAAAAAAGAAAAAAAAGACGCTTTCTTACAAGAACAGCTAGCCCACGGTACTTTCTCGAACGATGCAAAGTATACTTTGCCGCATTCACTCCCCGAACTTTTACTCACGTGAGTCAGGTTTGACGTTCGTTTTACAGCTAAAGGCGATGTTCCTTGACGGTTTTCGTGCGATGAAAGCCGTCGGTGAAGGGCGTCGGCGTAGGCGGACGTGCGACGGCGTTGTCTACATCGAAATGTCAAAGAACCGCCTGCAATGCCACCTGGGACGGAGTCCAGAAATTTCTCGCTTTGAAACGTAGTCATCGGTGAATATAACATAAAAGTTACTTTGCGTGTACATCACTCGAATTGACATTTATGCGCGTTCTTTCTTTCTTCCTTTTTTTATTTAGCCAGTAATCATTTTCTCTTCCCCACTCCCACCCCCGCACGGAACACTGTTACATGCATTATACCTGGGGACATATCGGGGAGACTGCAGAGGTACAGCCCAACACCCTCTACCATATGGTCTGGGGATATGCACAAATAAGCCGAAGACACCACAAGTATAGCAAACATCAGAAGACCAGTGGGAGGTTCTGCTGACATGCGAGGAAGCTGAGGACCTGTTTCGAGCTCGTGGACTGCAGGACCATGGCTGTCGGCAGAGAGCCGCCGGCTTCCTGGAATAAGGAGGCCATCCGTCATTAGGGCAACGCAATTAAGCCAAGTCGTCGCAATAAAGTTCATCCCTTCCATCCATCGCGTCGCTCTTCGGAGAGTCTCGTTGTCGATTGTTATCGCCTCCCGGTGTGGCTTAGCGGGTGAGGTTTCTCAGCGATGCCACGATCTTCGCCCTGACGAAATATTGGTCGATCTCCACGGTGGGGTTTGCCATGCATGGTACGCGTTACTCCAGCACTATCTTGACCCCTTGACTACGCCGTCGCCCCGGCACTTATCTCACCGAGTTCTCTCACCTCGTGCGCGGAAAACCATAAGAGCACACGGTACTCAACAGGCCGTCGGTCAACATGGAAGAGAAAGGCTGCTTCCTCGACACTGTGTCCGGCTTTCGACCGAACTTGCCTACGCAAGACATACTCTTACAGATCGCGCCATCCTGACCCTCCATGTAATAGCAGCATTTGACATGTCAAATCAAATGCTCCAGCATTGCCCATCCCACCATTGCCCATCCCAGCATTGCCCATCATGAATTTTATGCTGGGCATGATGTAAAATGAGCTGGGCATGGTGGAAGACATGGTGGGTATGATGGAATTTATCGTGGGTATACTGGGTGGATGGGTGCAGTGATAGATGGCGGGATGTATTGGTGGGATACATACTGGGTGACGTGTATCAATGGTGGGCGTGCTAGGTGAATGGTGGGTGTACTGGGTGGATGGTGGGGTACATGTTGGGTGACCTGCGTGAATGGTGGGTGAATGCTGGGCGTGCTGAGAGGATGGTGGGTACATACTGGGAGACCTGTCGGAATGGTGGGTGAATGATGGATGTGCTGGGTGAATGGTGGGTGTACGTACTGGGCGACCTGTGGGAATGGTGGGTGAATGATGGATGTGCTGGGTGAATGGTGGGCGTACTCGGTGGATCGCGGGACACATAGTGGAAGAAAAATGAGCAAATATATGTGACAGCGACAATAGGTGTGTCAATGGTAGTGACACGTGCAGTGATGATGGCGGGTGCCTAATGTGTATATGGCTCATTTTTGAACAAACTTTTTGTGCGCAAAACTAACAAGGACAAAGAAAAGGAGCAACACAAGGACGAGCGCTTTCTAACAACTGGTTTCATTTTCGAAGAATCATCTACTTAAATACCCACGGATATGCGCGATCCAGTCAATAGAACACGCCAATAGCGCATAAAACAACACTTGTGATAAAACGCCGTGAATCAGCGCTACCCGATCAACATAAAAACAGCAAAGCGCATAAACAAGCACTTAAGATGAAAATTCGTTAAAGCTATGATGATAGGAGCGAATTCTCTTTATCTAACAATGAAACAGAAGGATGATTGGTGCATTTTCCCTTTAGTTTTGCAATCCAGTGCGCTCCCACACTTTTTCTCTCGCGGTTTGATTTATATGCCTAAACAATAAGTCGGTGCTTATAAGACAAGGTGAGCAAGCATGTTCTTGACAACGCATTGCCAAATGCGCACTAGGGCGACCTTTCAGACTAGACAAGTGTTCCTTTAGTCTCGTTTTAATGCATCTCGAAGTCTGCCCTGCGCAACATGACCACACGTCATAGGAATCAGATACACAACGTTCTCCGAGCATTCGACAAATTGGTTCTTACTCGAATGTTTAATACTACATTCTTTCTTTGCATCATCCTTACTTTCGAACTTACTTTTAACCCTAGAACACACACTACCTATTTTGTTATTAGCCTAAAACACCACTTTTACTTCGTAACTCCCAGCCACCTTTCTAAGTATGCGTGAAAGGCCGTGCACATACGGAATCACCTAAACCTTGGTAGGGTTTAGGTGATACTCGTGAATAGGCTAATACCTTGAAGGTGAATAGGTGAATACTCGCCAGGCTAAATTCGTCGCTTTCTTTTTTTTTTTAGCGCTACCGGAAGCGTACTGGGTGGCAAGGTGAACCATGGCCACAGCTTGTCGCAGGCACGTACCCAGGATTTTTTTTCGGGGGGGGCCCACCACCTCAATCATCATCATCATCATCGTCGTCGTCATCGTCGTCGTCAACACCACCATCATCATCATCATCAGCCTGTTTTTATGTCCACTGCAGGACGAAGGCGTCTCCCTTCGATCTCCAATTACCCCTGCCCGGCGCCAACCGATTCCAACTAGCGCCCGCGAATTTCCTAATTTCATCGCTCCACCTAGTGTTTTGTCGTCCTCGATTGCGTTTCTCTTCTCTTGGTACCCACTCTGTAACCCTAACGGTCCAACGGTTATCTAACCGGTGCATTACATGACCTGCCCAGCTACATTGTTTCCTCTTGATGTCAATTAGAATATCGTCTATACCCGTTCGCTCTCTGATCCAAACCACTCTCTTTCTCTCTTAACGTTATGCCTAGCAATCTTCGTTCGATCGCTCTTTGCGTGGTCCTTAACTTTCTCTCAAGTCTCTGCCCCATATGCACTGGCGAAATGCTCTGGCAAATGCATTGGCACTGGACATATTGCACTGGCAAAATGCAGTGATTGCACACCTTACTTTTCAATAATAATGGTAAGGTTCCAGTCAGGAGCTGGCAATGTCTGCCGTATGCGATCCAACCTATTTTGATTCTTCTATGAATTTCCTTCTCATGATCAGGGTTCCCTCTGATTAATTGACCTAGGTAAACGTACTCCTTCACAGTCTCTAGTGGCCGACTGGCCATCCTGATCTCTTGTTCCTTTGCCCAGCTATTTATCGTTATCTTCATCTTCTGCATAATAATATTAAACCCCACTCTTACACTCTCTCTGTTAAGGTCTCCAATCATTTGTTGTAACTCGTCTGCATTGGAGTTGAATAGAACAATGTCATCGGCAAACCGAAGGTTGCTGAGATATTTGCCGTCGATCTTTACTCCTGAGCCTTCCCAGTTTAATCGCTTGAAATCTTCTAAGCACACAGAAAATAGCTTTGGTGAAATTGTGTCTCCCTGTCTGACCCCTTTCTCTATAAGTATCTCCCTATTTTTCTTGCGTAGAATTAAGGTAGCTGTAGAACCTCTGCAGATATTCTAACGCGAAAGACGAGTCAGTAAGAAGAGAAACTATTTACAGATTATATTTACAACAATGGTTGCAGCGCTGACCGGTTAGATTCACAGCGCGAGCCCAGTTCGTTCTCCCTCCTCTTTTCTGGAGTGATGGCGCCTACGCGTCTCATTCAAACAAAGAAATACCTCACGCATGTGGCAATATTTTCCAAGCTTAAGCGTTCTGTAAGCGTTCTGTACTCCTTGATTAGGTAGTGCCTCTACGATTGCTGGTATCTGTACTGAATCAAATACCTTTTCGTAATCTATATAAGCCACATAGAGAGGCTTATTGTACTCTGCAGATTTCGAGATAACCTGATTGATGACATGGATGTGATCCATTGTAAAGTATCTCTTCCTGAAGCCAGCCTGTTCCCTTGGTTGACAAAATCCAGTGTTAACCTTATTCTATTGGAGATTATTTTGGCAAATATTTTATATAATACTGGGAGGAAGCTAATGGTCCCATAATTGTTCCATTCTTTAACGTCTCCTTTTTTTTGTGGATGAGTATAATGTCTGCATTCTTCCAGTTTTCTAGGACCCTTGCAGTCGAAAGACACTTCGTATAAAGAGCCGCCAGCTTTCCAAGCATTATGTCTCCTCCATCTTTGATTAAATCGACTGTTATTCCACCTTATCCTCCCGCTCTTCATCGTTTCATGTCTTGCAGGGCCCTACTGACCTCATCGCTAGTTATAGGAGAGTTTCTGTATCCTGTTCATTACTGTTTCTAAGTTAACTATCGTGACTCCTGTGGGTACTGTATACAGGTCAGCTTAGAATTTTTCCTCTGTTTTTACTATATCTTCGAGATTGCTGATGATATTATCCTTCTTATCTTTTAGTGCATACATCGCGGTTTGTCCTATGCCAGGTTTTTTTTTTTTTTACTGATTTCAGGCTGCGTTCATTTTTTACGGCTTCTTCAGTCTTTCTCATGTTATAGTTTCGAATATCAGCTATTTTCGCCTTGTTGATCAGTTTTGACATTTCCGCGAATTGCGTAACGCTGTGCGGCCGCCAGTCCCATACAACCGCGTAGAGCGCAGGACTCTGCGATTCTAGAGGTACAGCGGTCACTGCGAAAGGTTAGAAAAACACCCACATAAGCACAGCAGAGAAGTGGCTACGTGAGGCGGTTCCACCGATAACTGCAGAAGCGTCATTCAAAACAAGTAATTGTTCTCCACTTCCGGCGGCGTTTTCTCTGTTTCCTTTTTAAATAAAAACATGTTGATCCATAAATATTCTCATAAAGAACGGTTAACTTTTTTATTATTCACTCTTGCTTGCCGTTTGGTTGGTGCCTTGGCTCTCTCTTAGTAGATCGCTTAATTTCTCAACTCCTTGCGATTTTTGTTTCCAGTTGCCAATTTTGCACGAAAAGTGCTGCACAGTTAGGGAAAAACAGACGAGGTAACGGGCGACAGTCATCTTGCTTATTGGTTTAAGGGTTATTGCAGGGTTTCATGATGGACGCTCTTTCACATTATTTTATTTCCCACCTTATCTAACCCATATCACGTGTATATGGTCCCGGCCATCTGCCAGCGTCGCGGCGAGCCGTAACTCAAGGAAATCATGAAGCAAAGGGAAAAGTTAAACGCAATTGGTGTTTTCTCCGGCCGCAACTCGTTCCATGAGAGTACAGACCAGCTTAGTAACAGCCGCATCCCTCTCCTGGTCCCAGGATCAGCCTAAAAAAAGAAGGTTGAACCAACAAAAGCAACAGCTATGGGCGTGACGGTTGAATAGATGGTGACAACTGAACGCATTTCGAGTTAATCGCGCGGGTGCGGAATCTACGAGAAAACTGTCCTTCACATTACAAGAGATGCCGATAACTACCGCCATCTAAAAGGAGTGAAAAAGGCAGCATAATGCTGACCGATGAACAGCTGCGAAGTCTCAACATTGATCTGGCGGCGCTTTAGGAATGTGTGAGGAGTGGTGGCGTGGGTGGGGAGGGGGGGGGGGGTATGCCACTTGATTTCGGGGGGGGCCCGGGCCCCCCCGGCCCCCCCCCCCCCCCTGGGTACGTGCCTGGCTTGTCGTATGGGCAAAAAATAGGGGCGAGCGAGTAATTGATTTGAATTGAACTGGAAACGTAGGAAATTATGGCATCTTCGGCTTCTCCACAAACCGTAATCAGTCAATCAGGTGAACAGAGTGCTACAAGATAAATAATTAAACGCACACATACCAAGGACATACTAAGAGTGAATACATATATAGGGTGTTTTCTTTCTGTAGCTGCACCAAATTGTCAAAAATTGCCTTTGGCAAGTAGCAGAATTGTAACCCTCGATCTAAATTACTCGGTGAGGCGACCATTACTTCTACGAGAAATAAAAAAATGTTTAAATTAGTAATTAACACGATTACGCTAATTATCATCTGAATTATTTATTTTACGGCGCATATTTCAATCTATGAATTGTAGCTTATAAGTTTGCAAGGCATATCAACTTGGAAGGAATTCTGAAGATGGCACCGGTTTTGACATATGCGCCGTCAAAGTTGCGGTTAAAATGCACTATTGTTCCACTTACCTAAAAAAAAAACAGCTATATTATACACTGAAACCCAAAAGTAACCGAAACGCGAATGTATTTTAGTCGCACACTTTGAAAATGAATATATCCAAACTGTTGTAGTCATGAGAATTGGTTACAAGTGGACACGCCATGTCAACTCACTGGCCACAATTCGTAAAATGAAACATATGCCGCAAATAAATTCATAAAAGAAGTTAATTAGCATAATTGCGTTAGTTATTCAGTTGAAAATTTCGATTCTTCGTAGATGCAGAGGCCGTCTCATTGAGTAATTTACATCCAGATTTATAATTGTGCTAACTGTCACAAATAATTTTTTAGACATTTGGTGCAGCTAAGATGCAACAGCACCCTGTATGCAACATCACTTTCAGTAAATGAGGTTATTAAGGCTCTTACAGCAGAGCGCTGTGATGATGTGTTACCCATACGGCCCCATTCAACTAGCCCAAATGGAATATCCTCGAGACGATTCGTCACTGATCTCAAAGCACATCTTTATACAGTTCAAACTTATACAATTGCTTACGAGAACGCGTCCTATACGTTCCCCCACGATACGCTTTCTCCCACGAATGGCCGCAACGGGTGACAAAATGCACGGCTGTGAACGAACCGGGGGGGAGGTCGGCCCACACTCGCGGCCCAATCCATATTCGGGCACTCCCAACAAAACACAAGAACCACGCCACGTGATTGACTCACCGCGGCTGCCGGGAGTTAGGTAGAGTGCCAAGCAAATCACCCCGCGGCGGGTGGAAGCCGCGCGGAGGCAGCTGACGTCAGCCGAGCCTGACTCATGTCCCCCGACACCAGATGTCGCCTCCTCCCCGCTAAACCCGGACGAGGGCGCTCACCTGTTGAGTGTCCGGGGACAGGTTAGGTTAAGTCAGTCAGGTTAGGAGGAAGGGGGGGGACAGGTTAAGTTAAGTAAGTCAGGTTAGGAGGAAGTGGTGAGGGACGACGAGGGTGGCGATGTGAGCTTGTTGGTTAGTCATGATTGAATGGTATCTGGTATTGCGCAAAAAAAAAGAAAAAAAATACACGGACGCAAGAAGAAACGACAGAGGTACACAAACGCTAACTATCAGCAACGAATTTTTTTTAAATTCCGGGACCGGTCCTACTTATACGCGCACAAAACCGCGCGCACACTTTGAAACCACTGTGATACATGACGGCATGAATGCAATCTTACAACCGTTAAATCATAAATATCGAAGAATACCTAAACGTTACATGGGAAATGAGGTCATCTCTCAAAGCATGTAAAATATGCAAAACCCAAATTTTACATTGCAAAGGAAGTCAGCTTTCAAGGCAACCCTCGAGAGTCGACTTCGTTTGCAATGTAACATTTAGGTTTTCTTGCATTTTTTATGGTGTATCAGTGTTAAGATTGCGTTCACACCGTCATGAATAATACAGTGGTTTGATATCGCCGTGCAGGTGGGTTTGCATGCGTGTAAGTACGACCGATCCCGGGATTAAAATTTCGTTGCTGATAGTTAGCGCTTGCGTCCGTCTGTCGTTTCTTCCTGCATCCGTGCTTTTTTTTTTGCTGCGCTTAACGAGATATCATTCCATGAAGTGGGAAGGATCGCTCCCGTAGCTCGACAGACACAAGTACGCGATCTGAATCAAACGTGGATGATGGAAATTTGGACTAAGAGGGAGCGTCACGTGACACTCTCGAAGCATAATCATTAAAAAATATATATATGAAGGAAATGCTGGTGGGAAATAGGCCTTCATCACGTCATAGGCCAGTGGTAATTTCTAACCGTTGTTAGATACTGACTCATTAGCTAGCATCGGTCAAATGGAAAATGACAAAACGCAAGCGGTAGCGTTTCGGCGACTTCAGACAAATACATACCCACACCCAAAATACATTAACAAAATCACAGGGGGCAGGGAAAGCGACAAATGTAGGCTCTGTTCAGAAACAGGAACACTCACACACATGATGTGGGAATGCACCTCGCTCCCGTTCTCTCATCCCCCCGTCAGCAGCGAGACTGACTGGACAGCCTGGCTCAGTTCCGGGGACGTCGACCGACAATTGGAACTGGTGGACTGGGTGGAAAAGGCCAAGCAGGCCCAGGGCCTTACTTGAGCCCTAACGCTCAGCCACGTCCCTCTTTACCCTTCCCCCTTTCAATAAAGTTTATCACCGCCACCAAAAAATGTTCCAAAAGCCGGGTGAATTCATGGTTGAAAGCAGGTGTGCTCCGACTTAACGTGACTAACTATAACAAAAGGGTATAGTCGTTTCCCCACCTATGCAGCTGGCATAGGCGTATGCTGAAGTGCCACCTGCGTAGGTGTCGAAACGTCTATGCCATTTTGTTCGAACGTGTTAAGTCGGAGTAAACCTATTGTCAATCTAGCATCGGTCAAGTTCTTCGAACGCAACTATTCGCTGAAGCACGGCAAGGCACTACGCAGGTGCGCGTCCACCATTGTTGGCTATCCCATCCCCACCCTCGTGTGCCGCGCGTGGAGCTTTTGTCTCCCTCTGCGTGACGCTTCCCGAAATTGCGACTGGAAGCCGGCACTGTTCGAAGTCGTTGGCCCTCGTCCCGGGAAAAGCTGCCTCGCAGCACTGGAACTTCGTTCTATAACCACCCTCCTCTTCCAGCCAAACGCCTTCCAGGCGGAGAAGCAAGGTCGGACGGAGATCAGCCATCCGCAGAATAGAGCCCACGGAGTGTCCCCATTGGCCGAACATCACTACACCTGCACGGGCTCGACGATTGGACGAACATGACGACACCTGCACGGTCTCGGCGATTGGCCGAAGATGACGGGACCCCCGACGGACTGAACGGGTTATAAGCTTTTTTTTCTATTCCTGTACTTAATGTAAATAAACCTTCATTTTGCTAACTCCTCGTCTACTTCGGCGAGCTCCCGCACACGACGACAAGATCAAATACCGTCAAGCGCGCTGAGAGCGTGCAGCCGAAGAAACAAGCTAGGAAGAAACGTCACGTGACAATATCGAAGACCAGTCATAAAAAAAAATGAAAAGGGGGCCGTATTCTCGGACGGTCGCTTTCGGCGATATCGCTTTGAGTGCGCGCTTATTGGCTCGTTGAGAAAAAAAATGGATGAGCTAATTGGCTGGCTGAGCACTACGTCACGCGAAGGCGACAGCATCGCCGAAAGTAATCGTCCGAGAATACTTCCCAAAGAGGAACCATGGGAAACGTCTGCAAGCCCGTGATATCGCGAGCGGATTTTGCAGTCATCTCGCGCGACTGCGCTGTGTTATTCGTCGTCCGCTTCCGTTCTGAGCCACTTGTGTTGCCGCTCGGAAGTTGTAACCCGCGGATATGTGCGTACTACGCTTCGGATGTCTGGTATCGCCGTCGCACCGACAACAACGTTTGCAAGCGTTCAAGGCCGAGCACTAATGGCAGCCAAATGCGGCGAGCAGAAGGCGCGATGTGTGCATTTCCCATGGCTTCCCGGGTGAAAACGGGGAGAGAGGGGCTAGAGAGGAGGTCGCCGGCGCGAAGGCTAGCTATGCTGCATGACGTCACGCTCCCTCCCAGCCTCTTTCTTTCTTCCATCATAATCGCGCGACCTCCGAAGCGCACGCACGATTTATCATCCGCGCGTTCCGACTTCCGAGCGGCGAAGCAACAATAGCAGACGACGAAAACGTTGCAGCCGCGCTGGGCTACTAGAACGCACCGCTTGCCGTATAGCAGCAGGCTTGGGTGCCTTTCCCATGATATTTCCTTATTATCTTTTGCATAGGCTTCAAGATTGTCACGTGACGCTCCCTCATAATAGGTACGCGAAGGAGAGAGTACAGGCGAGAGCGGTTGGCGAAGGAAGTCGTGACAGGGGCGTCACTAATAGCTACCGTGAACCAAACAGTGCCTTGAAAGGTATACGTCAACCACGGAGGGCCTGCTCCCCTGGAGACAACAGGCAGACGGAAACGTGAGGGCGGCGTCAGAGGAGGTTGCCTTGCCGAGGCTGTCGGCCTGACGTCACGCTAGTTTTTTCTCCCTTTTTCTTTCTTTCTTTCTTTCTTTCTTTCTTTCTTTCTTTCTTTCTTTCTTTCTTTCTTTCTCTGTGGAACCAAGTCGCACAGTCATAACTTAACTATGCGCCCTTCGCAATGCGATCCGTACATCCGTGACTGCGTATGTTAGGTCCGTCGTCTCGGGTACTGAAACACATTTGAAACGCAAGCCAAGTTCGAAGAAAGTCCTCTGAGTAATTTTTTTTTAATGCGTGAAACGCTTGCTGCCGTTAACGACATGCATGTGGTCATGTCACGTGCTGCCTACACGTCGCATGAAGGGAATCGAGAAAAAAAAATGAAGAAAGAAAACGTCCTCACATGCACAGCACCTTCTCGTAGCTGATAGCACTCTTTATCAGTTCTACTGTTTCTTACACTTCTTGCAGCTTAAGCTCCCGCCAACTGTTGATAAGCATAGATTAATACATATATCTTACGGCACATCTATCGAAGCCCCCTTTTAAATAAATGCGACAGCTCCTAAATAAAGACTGACATCATGAGTGCTTTAGTCTTATTTGCGCATACTGGTTATTCATTCATATACGTAATAACACCGTATCCGACGTATCACCTATTACATGCGGAGATGACCTGATAAAACCACGTCCACAACTGGCGCCCAACGTGAATGCAAAACAACGTGTGACAGAGGCGATAACTTGTGCATAATTAACATTGCTGCGTCAAAAGTCATTTTTCCAGGAAGAAACAAGGTAGATTATGTTCTCACCCACTAAAGCATCGCGACCTACCGAGGCCTCGATTGAAGCGTAACATACACTTACAGCATCCACGCTTCGTCCCTCCCCCCCCCCCAACCCCCCACGCAGGCCGAGTATCGATCCATGCCTGCTGTTAGCAATGTAGCTGAATTAAGCGAATCAGAGAGTCACTGGAGCGTTCCACATTTCTTTATACCAATTAAAAGCGCGACCAAAAAAATACAAGCTCGTCGACTGCGTCATTACTTATCCTTGCATATTCATAACCAGGTGAGCAGGCGCAACCTTAATACTGTTGGGCGCCCTGTTTGTGCCACCCAATTATATTATGACGAGCTACACCAGTCTAATTTCAGTACGAATAATATCAGTGCCAGTGATGTCAGGAAGATATAAAAAAAAATTCAGGCGAAGTAAACGAAAAGGGGAAAACAAGCGAGAGAAATAAATCACCCTTCATAGAGGTTATGCAAATCCGAGCACAGAACACAGCGAAGCTGTTTTTAGCGGGGTTCTTAAACCCTTGCCCCGGGAGGTCTGGTTTGCCACTGCACGGAACAGACCAGACGCACTTTGCTAGTTCTTGCTTACATCCGGCGATATAGCCGAGCCTTTTCAGACGCATTGACTGTGTACCCGATTGACTCACCGTGCGACTGCCGCGCGCTAGGTAGAATGCGAAGTAACGTACCGTGCCTGCGGCGGACAATCATCACACCGTGCGGGTGATTAGTCACCACCCACCCGGTATGGTGATTAGTCACCAACTCACCCGACATTCCACATTACTATATCCGAGCTGAGTGCACAGTGTCTTTAGTTCCTGCAACGGAATATGAAAAGGGAAACAAGGCAGCGGCGGATTCGACCACGGAATCTTATTTACATCGTTGGGAATTGTGGCCCGAAAGCAAGGGTGTAGCCAGCTTATATAGGGATGGGGTAGACTGAGCAACCTCCTGTGACTCCAAGTCGGGTTTTTATTATTATTTTTTTTCATGGCAATTAAGCTAGACCACGGTGCGGATAAAACCGTCCCAGTAAGGTACGATAAAAAGATACCTTTCGTTTCACCAACATGTGAGACATTCCCTTCCGAGAAATTCAGGGAAATGTTGAAGTAAAAATCTGCTTCGACAGGTGAAGACGGGGGATGTAAGGTAGTCTGCAATGCTATTGCAAATCCCAGCATTGTGCATCATAAATTTTATGGTGGGCATGCTGGGAATTGTAGTAGGCATAATGGAAAATATGGTGTGCCTGCTGAACAGTGGCGTAGCCAGAAATTTTGTTCGGGGGGGGGGGGGGGGGGCTACGCCACTGGCCCAATGTATGTATATATATATATATATATATATATATATAGCTGCACGTTGCAGCTCAGCCTCCTCCTTAGAGGCAGCTTTAGCTCGGGTGCTCCTATTTAAGTACATGTAGAAGGGGAATTCGTTTTTCTCTGCAACCACTTCACCAAATTTGAGGAGGTTTGTGGCATTTAACATAAAAAGTTTAATTCTAGTGACTACGCTTCGAATTTTTCATTTAGGAGGTCAATTATTTATTAAAAATTGGCCAAAATTGAAGATTTTCAGGAAACGAAACTATCAAGTTTAAAACTCCGTGACTCAACAATGAAAAATGATATCACAATTCTGTGAATAGCATCTAATAGTACATCTACAGCGGACAAAATAGATATGTTACACATTAATCTCACAAAAATTTAGTATTGTGGAAATACGGCTTTTGCAAAACCCTTGTACACAACGTAACCAATTCACGTAAGATACAAATTGACAGAGCAAACTTGTCCGCTTTGACTGTTATAATAAATGCCGTTTACAGAACCACAATATCTGTTCTTCATGCATAGCTATTAGTTTGTAAACGCCGTGCTTCTATTTTTTCAAACTTTCGAATTTTCCAAAATATTTTAAACAAAATTTAGGCCCTAAATCGAAGTTGTGTTGCCAGCAGACACTAGGATTTAACTTTCTCTCTCAACTGCAACCAATTTCAATAAAAGCGATTAGCAGGATTATCTCAGAAAAGCGTTTCTGCGTTTTACAAGTATTTGAATAGGCCGCGTCGGATTGGGCCCGAGCTAAAGCTTCCTCTTAAACAATTTATCGAGGGATCATGAATAATAACATGAATAATAACTGCATTGTCATTGCCAAAGATGCTGCAAACGAATTCTTGAAAGCTACGCTCTGTAAATACAAGTAAAATACGTATTTTTTTCGTAAAATATTATACTCGTATGTGCCAAAAATTGTGCCCAACATAACTGACGTCAATGCTTCCATGTTTTTTGTCTATTTATTAAGTAAAAAAATATCACACGAACTTTAGAACTAATCAGTTCGAAACCAGGAAAGCAGTGCATGCCGCTGATATGAAAAATTATAAGGCAATGAACTGAACAAGTTGAGGACAAATATCTTAATGAAACTTTGTCATTCAAGAACCGTGCTTACATGCTTGTATATATGCAATGGCCAGTGAAAAATCTCAATGACGCTGTCGTTTGTTCCTATGTATTACGCAGGAGTAGCTGTCCCTTGTCGTGTATCGTGAGTAATTGCACCGAAGTTATAGTCGCGAGAGAGAGCACGTATAAAAAGCAGGAGTTCTGCAAGATATATGAGGGCAAGTTAAATGAATGAGCCAACAACGGGGTACTTTATTTAGAAGTAGTCTTCATGAGAATTTAGACATTTGTCTTATTCACTAACGAGTTGAGTGATTCCCGTCTTATAAAACTCCTTGGGTTGCTGCTTCAAAAAGTCTGTATCTGGTTCCCTTGAGCTGTTTTTTCGGTTGCCCCAAAATGTAGAAGTCTCAAGGTGACAGGTCTGAGCTGTATGGCGGATGTTGCAGCGTTTCCCACTTGAACTTTGCCAGTTTTGTAATAACCACATAAGCGACGTGGGGACAGGCATTGTCGTGGAACAAGATGACCCCATTCGTCAATTTTCCACGTTGTTCGTTCTTGATTGCGACACGCTGCAGTTCTGGCGTTTCACAATATCGGAAACAATTGATAGCCTCTCAAGATTTAGCAAATTCTCTCAGTAATGGACCCTGTTGATCGAAAAAAAAGTCAACAACACCTTTCCAGCGGAAATGATGGCCTTTACGTTCTTTGGGCGTGGTAAATTCGAATGTTTCCGCTGTAAGCTTTGCCGTCGTGTTTCAGGCTCGTAGTAGTGGCACCAAGGTTCGTCCCTGATCACAGTTGCAAACAAGAAGTCGTCATGCTCATTGTGATACCCGATCAGATGAGTCAAGGCAGCGCGAAACTTCTCCGTCTTCTCGCGATGGATAAAAATCTTGGGGATCCTTGCGCACCAAAGAGCCGATAACCGAGAAGCTCATGAATTATGGCCGGAAGCGAACCATGACTGATGTTCAGACGGTCTGCCAGTTCATCGATGCTTATCCTCCGTTCTTGTTTCAGCAGCTCATGAACCTTTGAAATTGTGTGGGGGGTGATTGCACGATGGTTTTGGCCCGGTCTTGGAATGTCTTTGCAACGTCCTTTGAACCGTTTGCTCCAACGCTTAACAGTGGTCAATGAAATGCAGTGTTCAACGTACACGGCAGTCATATGGTGATTAATTTCTGTTTTGGAAACACCTTCAGCTGTCAAAAACTTCGCGACACCGAGTTGTTCAACTTTTGAAGTGTCCATTAGGTGACGCAACCATATTCAACCCAGTGTATGAGGTCATTAAAGAACATTTATCTTCACACCTGCGTGTCACTTTTGTAAATGAGACATGCCGTTCTCCTACGCGCATGCCTCGCAGATAATGAACCGAAGCATTATTGCGCGGTTAGGGTAGGCTCACTTTCATTTGACTTGCCCTCGTACATTAGAAATGCAAAGATACAATGTGATATGCAAATGCGAAAATACGGCTTGATAAAGGAAAAAAAAGTGTCACTGGAAACAAAGCTCACTGCATGTATACACAAAACCTCGCAACAAGATATTTAAGTATACGTATAGGTCTCCGATGAGTTTATGTATGTAACTGTATAAGCTAACTGTATATAATGCGTCTAATAACTGTATAACTGTAATAACTCTATAATGCGTATATGATACTGTAATAAAGAAGTAACTGTATATAATGCGTCAAACAAGGCAAATAAACATGTTGCACAATCATAGATTCACAGAATCCTAGATTCCGCCCCCATTCCATCCACTCCCCCCGATGTATTGCGCACGACGGAAGGCGGCGCGCTTGCTCCCCGCTTTTCTCCTTTGCGCACACAAGACTGAGCCACCATCATCGGCTCACCTATTCAACCTCCCCTCCTACGCTTTCACTCGCACATACAGCATGCAGCGCGTGGTCACGATGTTATCACCCTTGGACTTTATACGAAACATGAGGGCGACGGCGATGGCAGGAATGCGCCTGGCGTGTCCACATAATTGCTTTCGCAATAACATAATAAACGTATCCGGCAACTGAAGCGTCCCGTCGCCCATTACTTTCCGCAAAAGAAGTATCAAAATCGAACTTTCACCATGCGACAATTCGCTGCGCCGCAACAATGTATTTTTTTCTGTGAGGCGGAGGCACCGAAATGAAAAAAAAAAACGCATAGGAAAGCATCTTGGCCAGAATCTAATGCCTACTTCGGGCACCTAATGGGGCTACGGAAGGAATACCGAAGAAAACATGAGACGCTTGGTCCACTGAGAACCATACGCATACTGCTCAGTATCCCAGACTTTCCGGAAAGGTTCCGCTCAAGGAATGCGGTGCAATCCTTCGAGTCCCCACAGTGATGGCGGCGAGCGACCATTGTTTTTTTTTTCTCGTCTGCTAGCCAGAAAGCGTCCAAAACTCTGTCCGGTGAAAATCCACTCGACCAGAGCAAACCGAACGCGCACCGAAGTGTACCGCACGGTGGTCGGGGCCATACGAGAAAAACGTATGCGCTCTGGTTGGCTCTGGCAGCCCGCGGGTAGGGTAGCGAGAACGAAAAAAAATTGAAGAGGCTCAATGTGTCCTCGCGAATAAAAGTCAAAGTAGAAAAAATAAATAAGAACGTATTTACTTTGGCTGGCTTTAGTGTCTTGACATGGATGTTCTGGCTTAGGTTAAAAAAAAATGTTGATATTTTTTTATGTGACATGACGGCACAAATGAACCACCCCAACGCTTCGTCTCATTGGACCTCGCTGCCTGCTTTGTCAACTTGTCTGCTAGTGTGTTGATTTGGCTTGTCTCGTTGTATGTTCCGATGTAAGACTTTAGAAAAGTCAATAGACCTTTGGCGTCAAATGTTTATAACAACATTAAACCCACAAAGTTCCGCAATTGAAAATCTAAAGCACAACTTTGGAAATGTCAATGCACCCTTCACATTAAGAGCTTATGAGATTTATAGCCATAAGGTTTCGCAATTGATATCCATGCGCTCCATAGATTCCGTGGCCTCAGTGAGATGCCGCGGCGAGCCCGCTCACCATCAAAGCGCCCTTGAAACTTTGTGCTCGGATGGGACTGCTTGGCGTTATGTGACTCCCGGTGTATGGGCGTTGCCACGAAATCCAGCCCGAGTTTGCAATCTTCGCGGTTAAATGTCTTTTCGAGCGTCAAAAAGACATTCTAGACAAAATCCAGAGTGATTTCCGGCGCCGGGGGTCGCTTTGGTCGGCGGTGCATGGACAGCACGAAAAAATTTCGGGGGGGGGGGGGGCTGAAGCCCCATAAGCCCCCCCCCCCCCTGGCTACGCCCCTGCTGCTGAAATATATATATAATGATATACGTGGTCGGTATAGTGGGTGAATGGTGGGTACCCTATGTGTAGCCAACTGCTACAGATACATAAAAATATGCTACGTCCCGCAGACTCTGTGCAGCGCAACCAAAAATACGAGTTGTCCAAGCGTGATAACTGAAGGAAGACGGCGCACTTATCATCACGCCATCGTCTTATAAAGGGCGCTGATCAGATGACGTAGGAGTACTTAAATAGACGTACACTTACATACAACCGGACTGGTCGTTCCGCACCCTAAACTTAAGCTCTAAAACAAGTTTGTGCCAAATTTGTAATCAAAACACATTGGCACGCGCAAGTGTAAAAAAAAAAAAAGTTGTACCCGTTGGTGCTTATCTCGTCCCCAAGCAATAATCGACACCATGGCTGCTTTTTAAGAAAGGAAATGCAAGCAAGACAGGTGACCATTATTGTTCGAGGAAAAGATAAGCCCCAAACGGTGTAAATTCTTTCTGGAGTGTAATCTAAAACTGGTTGATTATTTCCCTTTATCGTAAGAATGAGAGCATTGTGGCTTCAGTTTGACAGGAGGTCGAGGGAAAACACACTCACACACACACACACACACACACACACACACACACACACACACACACACACTGCGCGCACTAGCACATTTCACATCCGACGGCGCACTCCAGCCGAACGCGCAAGCTCCCACAAGGGATGCAGTAAAAACAAATTTGTTTTACGATATTTCGAATACATCAGAACGCCGGCTATGCATCGGTTGTCTAGAACAAGTGGCTCCAACAGATACCTCTCGTCCTCTCCTCTTGGCTGCAGGCAGGAATGAACGAACAGTAAACCGCCCGCGCACCCTCCCTGGCTCTCCCCTCCCTTGAGCACCCTCCCTGGCTCGCACAAAGTTTGCGCTGTCAACCTATAGCTCTGGCCCAGTGCTCCCGTACGCGCTCCACATACAGGGACAGCTGCACTGGCCTTGCAACGGCCGCTCACGCCGCTGCGACAAGTCAGCTGTGACGAATCGACCTTCAGCGCGTGTCCTCGCTGATTCGAGCGGTCGCGCGCCGTGACTCACAACACGCACCTAGGAGCGCCCGCCGCGCGCGATTATTGGCCTCAGCTGGTGCGGCGGACGACCGACAGAGCGCGCTGGCGACGCACGTTCGATCGAGCTTGGTGGCGCAACCCACCGCCCCGCTCCAAAGGGGACGCTCGTAACGTCCATCCATTTATGCGGCAGCGAGCGAGTTTTGAGGAAAGAGTCGGGAACGTGGAGCAAAACAAATGGGCGGCTAAAAGTGCACAAGTATCTGTACCTGAAACAAGCGTGGACACAGAATGGAGGAAGAGGTCAAGGAAGTTGGCAACCGAGTAAAAGGTAATAGAAAGTGTCAAGAGACAACCGGGAGGAATCAGAGAGAGAGTTAGAGAAAAGGACACGGCGAATTGGATGCAAAGAGTGGAAACGAAAAATAAAGACCACGGAGATTTACGAGAATAAGAAAAAAAGAAAAGAAATTAGAAGGGAAATACTTTACGATAACACGAAGGGAAGTGCCTCGCTATTTGAGACTCGAGCTGGTTACCTAAGGCCAAAAAAAACACACCGGAGCAAATATTCGTAATTAGATGAGGCGTGTGAGTGCTGCAGCAAAAATGCTGAGACAACTCAGTCCATCCTAATGGAATGCGAAGAGATTCACCCAGCGAAACCAGTACAACTTCCAGAAAGGCTTGAATTTAAAGTAGGCGGAAGTATCAACCGTGGTCAGCAGTCGAAATAAGCAAAATACGTTTAGAGTATTGGTGGATAAAAAAGCAGGGAAGAGACTGACTGACACGACCGGATCCATTACAGGCTTAGGCAGCGCTACAAGGTAGATAGAGAAGGCTAAATAGATGTATACAAGAATGCTAGAAGGAAAAGCATTTATAGCACGCCTGAGCAACTCAATCAGGCTAGGTGAGGATTTCTCCTCGCCCCGTTTCAAAGGGGATGCCAATAAATTATCATCATCGCGCAGCACCTCTAGCGGGTATCCGCCCGAGATGCTGATATGCCCGTATGGGACTTTCTGTTAAGAGGAAGTTTAAAATAAAAAAATAAAGGGTTGACATCTGGTGACGGCAGGATTACCTCAGTTCATCATTTCAAGCCTTCATCTTCCTGAGAATTTCTCGCTTATTTTTGAGTGGCTGCAGGAGTAGATTTTTTGGGGGTAAAATGCAATACCTGTAGGAAGCATATTCCTTTATTTAGGCCATCAATAGTGTTTAAAAAGTAATTTAGGATCGAAATATTAAAAAAGAAAAGAAACTGAACAAGTAAGTTTAGAGCTCTGTAACTCATCAATAAATAAGGAAGGACACCCCAATTGTGTAAACCGCCCCTAGAGACACATCTAAGGCGGCCAAATTTGCTGTATCTACCGCTCTCAAATGCTACCACTCATCTATAAGCAGAAATTGTGAAAGAAACGCATAAAGATAGTAAAAATTTTACTTGGTACAGTAAATTTATATATCACATGTGTTCCTTTGAGATTATTTAACATATGCAGTTTACGGAACTAAGATGTCTGGTTTTGGTGAACAGTTACGAGTTTGTAACTTCATGCCGCTGTTGTTTATGTCTTCGCAATTTTCGGAAATTTTCGTTAACGAAAAATCCCAGTCTTAAAGCAATTTCGCTTGCTACAGTTGCTAGAATTTAACTTTCTCTCTCAAATTCAACATGTTTCACTCAAATCGGTGGAGCGATTGTCTCGTGACAGCATTTCTGCGTTTTATGCATTAATTTTAGTTAGGAAATTGTTAGGGGTTGGCCCCTATAGCTAAAGCTTTTAACACTGACGACAAAAAGAATGCGCTTCCTCGCTTCACTTTCCTCCCGCCGTGCGGGAGAGAGGACAGACCGAAATCGTCAGCAAAAGGGGAAAACCGATCACGTATAGACGTCGGCAGCAGTTTGTGCGCAGAACCATCGCGTGACATCGACAGGAAGGCATCGCGGGAAAGTCTCGGAACAGGCCCGTCTTACACCTCGTGCGTAGGATGACCACGTAGGGGGCTGCCTTCAGTAGCCTTGACCCCAAAATTTCATTGAGAACGAATCACAGAGCGGTATACTGTGCCTTTGAATGCTAGATGCATCGTAGACGCGTCGTACGTCATTACAGCCAGCTGCAGTGAAACCGAACTAAAGCACATCTCTTCGGACATTTGGTATGACACAGGAGACGATTGCATCTATAGCATTCCAGGACGAAAAAAAAAAAAGGACTGCGCCCAGCAAATAAAAAAATGGCTCAAATGTGGTGGTCAAGCTGTAGAAAGGGCCCTGTCGCCTTGAATTTCGCCTCAAGGCAATGACGCTAATTACACGAGATACCCGCCGTTCTTCATTAATTCTTTATTCGTTATTATATCAAAGGAGATAACGAGGTGAAAAAAAATTCAGTTGCGATTGAGCGGTCAATACGAGAGAAAGGGTCCATGATTTAAACCGCGTTCACCGAGTTGCAAAGTGTTGTTCAGAAGCTCACATCACACACATACAGTTTCTTTCCACTTTGACACGCCTAATGCTAAAGCGTTACAGAGAGAAAAAAATTCTCAGCCCTTCCATTATGTGAAGATGGAAGACCAGAGAAGCTGTATTACTCAATAGCTATATTAAGTTCTTTCTATGTGGTGGTTATTCTATATTGGTTGAATAAAAGCACCAACACGTAACTTCGTTGTTTGTTTCGTCTTTTTCTTTTTCTGTCGCTTTTGATTTATTTGTTCTTATTTATTTTTTACTTTATACGTGTACACTGATGTTTACTAGCGTTTGGGCAACAGCGTTCATCGCTCCGGTGCGCCGTTTTAGAGCGAAAGCTCTCCTCCTCGATGCACAACTCGCAAGGTCAATCACGGCGCGCGTTTCACCTTCAGCCATCGGCGCGCAAATGTGAAGGTGTGACGTCACGTCACGTGATCCACAGCGGAAAGGCATCGCGGCCGCGCCCGCTCGAGCCTCGCCGCTGTGTACCACGTGGCTAGACGCTGTTTATTTACCAACATCTTGGACACATTTTTTCCAGCTTCTAGCCATTGACAGTTTCGCTATAAAAGTTGTACAAAACGTTTTGTCAAAAACATAGATTCTCAATTAAACTTGTGCCTGGGACATCCTTGGGCCCCACGTGTGACAAGGGTATTTCAAGGGCGCGTTAGAGGCCTGCGAGCCCACAGAGGTATGTGCCACTGAGCTTGGATCCTTCACTGTCACCAGGATCGGCCTAAATGATGATTTTCGTCAACATCTTGGACACATTTTTTTTCAGCTCCTACCCATCGACAGCTTCGCTGTTAAAGTTGTACAAGACAGCTTGTCAAAAACATCGGTTCTTACTCTTGTGCCTGGGACCTCCTTGGGTCCCACGAGTGACAAGGGTATTTCAAGAGCGCATTAGAGGTCGGCGAGCCCACACGTGTATGTGCCATTGAGCTTGGACCGTTGACTATCACCAGGAGAGGCCTAAATGATGATTTTCGACAACATCTTGGACACATTCTTTTCCAGGTCCTAACCATTGACAGTTTCGCTGTAAAAGTTGTACAAAACATTTTGTCAAAAGCATACGCTTGTGCCTGGACCTCCTTGGATCCCACGTGTGACAAGGGTATTTCAAGAGCGCGTTAGAGGCCTGCGAGTCCACAGAGGTATGTACCATTGAGCTTGGACCGTTGACTATCACCAGGAGAGGCCTAAATGATGATTTTCGTCAACATCTTGGACACATAATTTTCCATCTCCTAGCCATAGACAGCTTCGCTGTAAAAGTAGTACAAAACATTTTGTCAAAAGCATACGCTTGTGCCTGGGACCTCCTTGGGTCTCAAGTGTGAGAAGGGTATTTCAAGAGCACGTTAGAGGCCTGCGAGTCCACAGAGGTATGTACCATTGAGCTTGGACCATTGACTATCACCAGGAAAGGCATAAATAATGATTTTAGTCAACATCTTGGACACATTTTTTCCAGCTCCTAACCATTGACAGCTTCGCTGCAAAAGTTGCACAAAGCATTTTGTCAAAAACGTCGGTTCTCACCCTTGTGCTTGGGACCTCCTTGGGTCCAACGTGTGACAAGCGTATTTCAAGAGCGCGTTAGAGGTCTGCGAGCCCACAGGGGTATGCACCATTGAGCTTGGACCCTTCAGAATCAGCAGGATCGGCCTAAATGATGATTTCGGTCAATGTCTTGGACACATTTTTTCCAGATCCTAACCATTGACAGCTTCGCTTTAAATGTTGTACAAAACATTTTGTCAAAAGCATACGCTTGTGCCTGGGATCTCATTGGGTCCCACGTGTGACAAGGGTATTTCAAGAGTGCGTACGTTAAAGGCCTACGAGCCCACACAGGTATGTGCCATTGAGCTTGGACCATTCACTATCACCTCGATCGGCCTAAATGATGATTTTCGTCAACATCTTGGACACATATTTTTCCAGCTCCTAGCTATTGACAGCTTCGCTGTAAATGTTGTACAAAACGTTTTGTCAAAAACATCTCTTCTTACCCTTGTGCTTGGGACCTCCTTGGGTCCCACGTGTGACAAGAGTATTCCAAGAGCGCGTTACAGGTCTGCGAGCTCACACGTGTATGTGCAATTGAGCTTAGACCCTTCACTATCAGTAGGATCAGCCTAAAGGATGATTTTGGTCAATATGTTGGACACATTCTTTTCCAGCTCCTAGCCATTGACAGCTTCGCTGTAAAAGTTGTACAAAACATTTTTTCAAAAGCATACGCTTCTGCCTGGGACCTCTTTGGGTCCCACGTGTGACAAGGGTATTTCAGGGGCGCGTTAGAGGTCTGCGAGCCCACAGGGGTATGTGTCATTGAGCTTGTACCCTTCACTATCAGCAGGAACGCCCTAAATAATCATTTACGCCAACATCTTGAAAACATTTTTTTCCAGCTCCTAGCCATTGACAGCTTCGCTGTAAAAGTTGTACAAAACGTTTTGTCAAAAATGTCGGTTCATATCTTGTGCTTGGGACCTCCTTGTGTCCCAAGTGTGACAAGGGTATTTCAAGAGCGCGTTTGAGGTCTGCGAGCCCACACGTGTATGTGCCATTGAGCTTGGATCCTTCACTATCAGCAGGATAGGGCTAAATGATGATTGTGGTTAATATATTGGACACATTTTTTTCCAGCTTCTAGCCGTTGACAGCTTCAGCGTAAAAGTTGTACAAAACAGTTTGTCAAAAACATCGGTTCTTACCCTTGTGTCTTGTGTTGGATCTCTTTGGGCGAAGGTTCATCCGTAGCACCGCCACCAGTTGTTAGATCTGGAGGACAATCCCAATTGCTGTCCCCCAGATTTTGGACCTTGCCGTTGAGTGCGGGAGTTGGCCGAAGTTGATGAGGACTTTGAGATGACTTTATGACTGTTAATTTCTTTGTACTCTCACTGTAAATAATGTAAATAAACCTCCAGTTTTCATCCAAAGTCCTCCTCAACCTCGGCCAACTCCCACACCCAACGGCAAGGTCAAGAAATCTGGGGGACAGCAATTGGGATTGTCCTCCAGATCCAACAACTGGTTGACAGCGGTGGGATCGTCTACAACTCTAACAACTGGTGGCAGCGCTACGGATTTACCTTCGTCCAGAGATCCAACAACTGGTGGCAGCGGTGGGATTGCTGCCAGGGCTTCACGGTGCATTACAGCCATCTTGCCTTGGGACCCACGTTACCTGGAACCATGCCAGGCTCCCGCTACACTTTCGGGAAGAGTCAAGCAGTGAATAGCTCCACCTGCGGCGCACGAGGTGGGGGACGCCAACTTGTTTGCACGTGCGGCGCCTCAGGAACGTGGTAGATGTGCTTCTGCGCTCCTTAATTAGCTGTGACGTGATTCAATGTAGTCTGGTGAACTCGAAGTAGGCTCAGGAAAAGGTCCCGTATCTAACACTGAGACCTCGTTGGATCCCACGTCTGACAAGTGTATTTCAAGGGCACGTTAGAGGTCTGCGAGCCCACAGGTGTATGTGCCATTGAGCTTGGGCCCTTCACTATCACCAGGATCGGCCTAAATGATGATTTTCGTCAACCTCTTGGACACAATTTTTTCCAGCTCCTAGCCCTTGGCAGCTTCGCTGTAAAAGTTGTACAAAACGTTTTGTCAAAAACGTCGGTTCTTACCGTGGTGCTTGGGACATGCTTGGGTCCCACGTGTGACAAGGGTATTTCAAGAGCGCGTTAGAGGTCTGCGAGCCCACAGGGGTATGCGTCATTGAGCTTGGACCCTTCACTATCACCAGGATCGGCCTAAATGATGATTTTCGTCAACATCTTGGACACATTTTTTCCAGCTCGTGGCCCTTGACAGCTTCGGTGTAAAAGTTGTACAAAACGTTTTGTCAAAATCGTCAATTCTTACCCTTGTGTTTGTGACATCCTTGGGTACCACGTGGGACAAGGGTATTTCAAGAGCGCGTTAGGGGTCTGCGAGCCCACAGGGGTATGCACCATTGATCTTGGACCCTTCACTATCAGCAGGATCGGCCTAAATGATGATTTTTGTCAACATCTTGGACACATTTTTTACCAGCTCCTAGTCACTGCCAGCTTCGCTGTAAAAGTTGTACAAGACGTTTTGTCCAGAACATCGGTTCTCACCCTTGTGCCTGGTACCTCCTTGGGTCCCACACGTGACAAGGGTATTTCAAGAGCGCGTTAGAGGTCTGGAAGCCCACAGGGGTATGCACCATTGAGCTTGGACCCTTCACTATCACCAGGATCGGCCTAAATGATGATTTTCGTCAACATCTTGGACACCTTTTTTTCCAGCTCCTAGCCCTTGACAGCTTCGCTGTAAAAGTTGTACAAAACGTTTTGTCAAAAACGTCAATTCTTACCCTTGTGTTTGTGACATCCTTGGGTACCACGTGGGACAAGGGTATTTCAAGAGCGCGTTAGGGGTCTGCGAGCCCACAGGGGTATGCACCATTGATCTTGGACCCTTCACTATCAGCAGGATCGGCCTAAATGATGATTTTCGTCAACATCTTGTACACATTTTTTACCAGCTCCTAGTCACTGCCAGCTTCGCTGTAAAAGTTGTACAAGACGTTTTGTCCAGAACATCGGTTCTCACCCTTGTGCCTGGTACCTCCTTGGGTCCCACACGTGACAAGGGTATTTCAAGAGCGCGTTAGAGGTCTGCAAGCCCACAGGGGTATGCACCATTGAGCTGGGACCCTTCACTATCAGCAGGATCGGCCTAAATCATGATTTTCGTCAACATCTTGGACACATTTTTTTCCAGCTCCTAGCCATTGACAGCATCGCTGTAAAAACAAAACGTTTTGTCCAGAACATCAGTTCTCACCCTTGTGCCTGGGACCTCCTTGGGTCCCACATGTGACAAGGGTATTTCAAGGGCGCGTTAGAGGTCTGCGAGCCCACACGGGTATGTGCCATCGAACTTGAGCCCTTCACTCTCAGCAGGATCAGCCTAAATTATGATTTTGGTCAGTTTCTTGGACACATTTTTTCCAGATCCTAACCATTGACAGCTTAGCTGTAAAAGTTGTACAAAACATTTTGTCAAAAGCATACGCTTGTGCCTGGGACCTCCTTGGGTCCCACGTGTGACAAGGGTATTTCAAGAGCGCGTTAGAGGCCTATGAGCCCACAGAGGCATGTTCCATTGAGCTTGGACTGTTCACTATCACCAGGATAGGCCTAAATGATGATTTTCTTCAACATCTTGGACACATATTTGTCCAGCTCCTAGCCATTGACAGCTTCGCTGTAAATGTTGTACAAAACGTTTTGTCAAAAACATCAGTTCTTGCCCTTGTGCTTGGGACCTCCTTGGGTGCCACGTGTGACAAGGATATTTCAAGAGCGCGTTGGAGGTCTGCGAGCCCACACGTGTATGTGCCGTTGAGCTTGGACCCTTCACTATCAGGGGGATCGGCCTAAATGATGATTTTGGTGAATATCTTGGATACATTTTTTCCAGCTCCTAGACATTGACAGCTTCACTGTAAAAGTTGTACAAAACGTTTTGTCAAAAACGTCAGTTCTTACTCTTGTGCTTAGACCTCCTTGGGTCCCACGTGTGACAAGGGTATTTCAAGAGCGCGTTAGAGGTCTGGGAGCCCAGGGGTATGTGCCACTGAGCTTGGATTTTTCACTATCACCAGGATCGGCCTAAATGGCGATTTTCGTCAACATCTTGGACACACTTTCCCCAAATCATAGCTATTGTCAGCCTCGCTGTAAAAGTTGTACAACACATTTTGTCAAAAACAACGGTTCTTACCCTTGTGCCTGGAACCTCCTTGGGTCCCACGTGTGACAAGGGTACTTAAAGGGCGCGTTAGAGGTCTGCGAGCAAACAGGGGTATGTGCCACTGAGCTTGGATCCTTCACTATCACCAGGGTCGGCCTAAATGATGATTTTCTTCAAGAACTTGGACACACTTTTTTCCAGATCCTAGCCATAGAAAGCTTCGCTGTAAAAAGTCTCCCAGCGATTGCGACAGTCACTCGATCTCTCACTCACATTCGATTGTTTCCGTCATGTGCTCATGGCTCAACAACTGTCTGACCACTCTAGCGAACTCCACTAGGAGTCAGGAATGACCTTTGGCAACAACAGCGCAAATGGACGCGCTAACTACGATAAGCTCGGGGCTGAGCGCCTTCCGTGTCGCGCTTCTGCCGCCCTCTGGTGACAAAAGGCGCCCCCGAGTAGCGGTTTTTTTCCGCGTCCTTTACGAAAGAGGGATCGCTCCACTAGCCTTCTTCATCCCTGCCACGCCTTCGCTGCTTTCACCTCTCTCACCCCCATCGCCCTCATCCTCTGTGGAGAAAAGTGAAAAAAATCTCCATGGCATCTCCACGGCCTCAGCACGGCTTCGCCGGGCGGAGCTTGTTGCGGGTGACGTATTTTTGACGTCACGGCCGATTGGGGCAGTGCCCGCCGGTTTGCCGCGTTTGCGCGGCGGTTGAGCCAGCGGCCTCCAGCGGCAGTAGCGGCGGTAAAGTCGTGCCGGCGATGAAGCTGCGCCACGCAACGGAGGTGACTCATCGGCGGCTGCCGCTGCTGTCGCAAGCCGACTCAGCTCGGCCAGAGCGCTGCCTGTCGACGTGCCGTGCGGATCGCGCTCATGTGCACCGGATTGATCTCGACTTTTCTCGAGCCCGTCGATCCGTCTTCGCCGTCGTCAAAGGATTCGCGAGAAGGAGTCCGACACCTCCTTCACTGACCGACTGTCAACACTTTCAGCAGGTAAGGGAGACGCCTCTAGTTCTTTTTTCCTTTCCTAGCCGCATTCTTTTGCACCTCGGTACTACTCGAGAGCAGCCGATCGCTCGCACCCAAACACAGCGATCGTGCTTGAGACACGCGCCGAAGTGAAACCTTCGATTGAATGTTGTAGCCGCGTTTCGGGAGCGAGGTTTTTGGCGGTCACCTCTTCGAGACCCGCTCTTTCCGTCGTGTGCCCACAGGCATTTCCGCGTGCCGCTGGAGAAAGCTGAACGGGTGGTGGAAACGGCCACCGATTGCGTCGATGAGTGGCGCTCGCCCGCGGAACGACCACTTGGTGCCAGCGGTGTCCGGTGTTTTGCCAAATTGCCGCGGGCGTTAATGACTTCGTCGCCTCGAAGGCCACCTGCGACATCCTGACCCATGACATCATAATCCGTGCACTCCGAAGGAAGTCAGCGGCGTTTTTTTATGTGCCCGTTCCCGGTGTGGTCGGCGATTCTGCGTTCGTGTAGCATCCGATCGACGGCCGCTCGATCGCTGCTGTGCGTCTTCGTAGGGCGAGACACTGTCGTACTGAAAGCCGCCGCTTCAACACAACTTTCGCTGCAACCAGGTATGCACTACCCGCCGGGAGCAACATATCCACACACTACGTATGACCCGAAGCGCTCTTAGCGGAGAAAACTTATAAACGGTTCGCTTAGAGAAGCATGGCTTGCGTTGTCGGTGCCTTCAGTCGCCAAATGGGACCCATGGACAGTGTATGAATGCCTGGAGCGCTGACTTATGACTGCCCGTGCTGGACACGCCTGAGAACTTTCCGAGGGAAATGGCAAATCTCACGCTGCCGCCCGCAGTACAGGTGGAGAACAAAGCGCCAAGTAATTATATCCTCGTTAAAATCAGCTGTAGGCAGTACGTGCGATAATCGTTGCACGGTCTACTTGTTAGTATGCCGAAGGATGCGAAGGAAGTTGGATGCAGTAGACGGGTGTGTTTCGGAAAATATTTGCAAACTCGTGGGTTATGTACAGGATGGAGGCACAGGCTTATCTTGAACTCATTGTGTTAACTTATTGAGCGAAATGGGTCAAATATTATTTAAATTTCTCGTACAATTGTAGGAGCCGATAAGTGTGATTTTAAGGTTGACGCGGTGTTCGTGCCTGTTTAGTTTATTTTTTCTTTCCTTTTTTTGTAATAGCAGCAGTAGCTTACACATGTTGTCAACTTCATTCGCGAGCGCCTGTGTGTGTGTCTGTTTTCTCGTCTGCGTCCTTGTGCTATTTGCGCTACAGGAAAAAAAAAGCAAAATGTTGCACCAACAAGCCCAAATATATATCTACGCTGGTGCTTACAAAAGTTGTCGACTTCATTCGCGATTCGAAACGAGCCTCGGCAAGACGCTGCCACAGCGCGTGACGTCACGGAAAAAGTTAGTGCGAAATCTCGTTTTCGTCCGCGATGTCTCTCGCTGTCAGCTGATGAGGTCAGTGACCTACCATGGAAGACCAGCCTAGATAAATTTTGTCAATTAGGCTGATGGTGAGCCAGGTTGGTGAGTGCGGCGCGGCCGCCAAAGGCGGAGTTGTTTTCATTCGGCGTCATATCATCAATTCGGTCGCGGCAGCTCAGCGTAAGCTGCACTCAAGCGTGTGCAACAAACACTTCGACCACTTTTTTGAAGAGCCGATAAGAACGTAGTCAGTTTCGCCAGTTTGCAGGCGCTCTGTCTAAGTAGTCTGGGAGAACGTTCGCCAAAGGCCGATTAGATATTCAAATGCGTTCCAGACGACCTTGCCGTTAGCTGGTATACAAGCCGAAAACGAGTTTGCATGCCGGTTCGTGGCCGTCGACGCGAGGGCCGAGTTTACTGCGATAATTATATGCTGCGAACGTACCGACGTTGCAGGAAGGATAAGAGCGGGTTACGCAGCTATACCCTGTAACCATACCTCGACATTTTTTTTGTTGTTCTGTTTAAGCGCAGTTAAGGAACTTGAGACGTAGCCTATACAGTAGCGTTTCTGATACGCAGGAGCGAGATACTGAGGATGGTTCAGGCGAACCAGTTACTAATTAACTCATTAATGTGCCAGTCAAGTTTTAACTCAGTTAACAATTCATTGTTCTTGTACAAATGTACTCTTTCTTCCACGGCCAGATATAAAGATGAAGTCATAATTATGCTCGATGTGGAACTGTGTTTCGGCATTACAGTGTTAATACATGCTTTGCATCATAGATGTCTGCATAGGTGAAAGAGAAAGGAGGGGGGAAGGGAATGCAGTGGCGTAGCTAGGCCGTTTGGTACCCGGGACCCATAGGTCTTCTGCCACCCTCCCCTCCCCCGGGTGTAGTCGAGGAAGTCGAGGATATCGACAATTTCCGGGTGTCTTCAGACGTACATGACACCCCCCACTGGTCCCTTGAACCCGGGGCCCACGACCCCCCCCACCCCCCGTTGCTACGCCACTAGGGGAATGTTGCGTGCGTCCTCGCGTGTCGTTCCAACACCCAGAGAGAGAGAGAGAGAGAGATGGGGATAGAAGGAAGGCAGGAATGTTAACCAGTTCATTGTCTGGTTGGCTACCCTACGTTAGGGGAAGGCAGAAGGGGAAGAGAGAGAAGGTGTAGAGACGTGCGCAGACAGTCATTGAGTCAAAGCCGCTCGTGCAAACCAGACGTTCTCAGAAAGCACGAAAGTGCCTCCACTGCCTTCTGAGCCGATGATCGGTGGCAACGGTGCTCTAGTACTGTCTGTTCGCTCAGAGGACGATCATAATGTGTTGGACAAAGATTGTCTTCGTGCTTGAAACTGAGGACAGCGGCACAATAAGTGGCCATTGTTCTCCTTGCATCCCCAAACATCACATGCAGGACTATCAGCCATTCCGATTAGTGCCGTGTAAGCTTTCGTGAAGGCAACTCCCAGCCACAACCGACACCAGAAGAGACCCAGGACCGTCCCTTAAATCTTAGGCGCTGTCGGGGGTGGCGAACGTGTGTACACGTTGACTCAGGCCGGCTATATAAGTCGGCCGCAAACGGTGCGGCAGACCGTACGTCGCAGTGCTGCCTGACTCCGTGTCGCTTTGAGAGAGACAGACGCGCACTCTCACGAAGTGAATACAGTTACTTTGAACAATATGCGAAGAACGTTGTCCGGCCGCAAGAAAAAAAAAACAAAAAACAATGAGAACGAAAGCGACACGTGCTCGTGAGTCAGCCGTCGAGGCGGCTTCTCGTGGTCACGTTCAGATCACGCGGCGGCATGCACCCCTCACCCCGGCGACACGCTTTTGCGCAAGCCATCGCGACGTCTCCACCCGAGCCAAGTTCCGTGCAGCAGGAGGCAAGGCTCGCGGCGCCCGCAACCGCTTGCCCGGGACGACGAGGAGCGTGAAGGACGTGCCTTCCGATCAGTCTGTCCTCCCGGTTGGCCCAGGCGTCCGCGGCTTCCACTGCGCTGCGCGTAATTAACGTGACGGAGTGTATAGTATTGTACGCTGCGACGGTGGTGCGCGCCGTGACGGGATCCCCAGCGGCCAATGGCACCGGCGTGAACCCGGCACCGGACGCGTCGCTGTAAGCTGTCGTATTCAAGCAGCTCGGCGCGGACATTACTCCACAAGGCGCCGACCGACTCTGACGGTGGTGTAACCGGCCAGACACGCAACGCGGTCAGTCACCGACCCCGCGGTGTCAGCGGCGGCTTAACTGTGACACGCTTCTCTCTCTCTCTCTCTCTCTCTCTCGCAACGAGTCCGCGAGGAGACGAATTTGTGTGTCTCAGTGAGCACACACAGTGCCTGTGTGCTCACGATGAGGCGGCCGGTCGTGACGGGGTCCGGTTATACGCGCCAGGTTTCGTCAGCGAGCTTTTTTGTCCCGTGTCGCAAGACAAGGCGGCGAAGAACCTCGGTACAACGAACTAACCGTTCGTGTGAAGATTCAGCAAAGTCGTCTGCTGGGCTAGTTGGTGTACGCGATCACACAGAGCTGAAAGCCCGAGCACGATAAACGGAGACGGGTCGAGAGAGACAATGGGACAGGTGCTCAACTCGCAAAATCATTTTCTGTGAAACACGCATAATGTGTACGCAGCAGCAGTGCGCATGACATGCTCAGCCATTGGTTTCTCACGGATAGATGTTTCTCGTCACACCGAAAAAAAATGTTTTGCAATTTATAAGCGGTACATCTCTGAGATGTACCGCTTTCACTGAACTTGTTACGACTTTTACTTCCTCTAAATGATCAAGTTTGGTCGTCTTTCCAACAGACCGGCGCAACCGAAAGGCCGCGCCGGACATCGGTCCGAAGACCTCACTAAATCATTCAATCGGTAGTAGCGACTGACGGTGTGTACAAAGGGCAGGGACGTAATCAACGCGAGCTTATGACTCGCGCTTACTGGAAATTCCTCGTTCAAGGGGAACAATTGCAAGCCCCTATCCCAATCACGAAAGAAGTTCCACGTGTTACCCAGTCTTTTCAGACAGGGATAAAGACACGCTGCTTTCTTTAGTGTAGCGCGCGTGCGGCCCCGGACATCTAAGGGCATCAAAGACCTGTTATTGCTCTGTTTCATGCGGCTAGGAGCTGCTTGTCCCTCTAAGAAGGTTGTAAGGTGCTGGGAACCCCGCACCTATTTAATAGGCTAGTCTCGCTCGTTATCGGAATTAACCAGACAAATCGCTCCACCAACTAAAAACGGCCATGCACCACCGAACTTTCATTACCGCTTTCAACTTTCACTGAATTTTTACTGAGATTTCGCGGCACTCTCTTTGTGTGAGGAACCAATGTCCACGCACGTGAGCACTGAATTTTCTTCCTTTGAGCAACCGATGCCTTCGCATGTCTGGGTGCAGCTGCTAATACGTATATTATGGGTGTTTTCCAGAAGAAAAAAAAAAACTAATTTCGAGTTGATCGAGCACTTGTCCAGTTAAGTGTCTGTCTTGTCCCGTCTTGCTTTCGTGCCGAACGCTTAGCCACGAATGCACAAAGTTTCCTTGCAGCGCGACTTCGAAAGTCGTTGCACGCATTTACCGAGATGCGGTATACGTTGCCCACGAAGGTGGGAAATTCGGATAATACGTTTGCAAGCCAAGTTTCTTTTTTCTTTTTCTTTTTCGAGAGCCTCTTGGGAGCATCGTCGATTGCCGTTGCGAATGCGCCTGAAACGCGCACTCCCGCTACACGGAATTGATCAGCGTTCGTTCTGGAGCGAACTTCCTCCCGAGCGGAAGGAAGGCTCCGGCGTCGCCGCGTTTGCGTTTTCGTTCCCACGGGCGGGAAGCCACTCCGCTTCCGCCCGGGTCTCTTCGGTCTGACGTCGGTCGCGGCTTTCGTCGGGCAGCGGTGTATGTACGCGGCGGCTCTCGGCGCCTTCACCTGAATCGCTGCAGACCCCACCGCTTCGCCCCCCCCCCCCCCCCACTCCAAACCGTCATCCGGGAACGATGCCGTTTCGGGAGGCCGCCCGCGGCTGACTCAGCAGCCTCACATCCCTGGCCTGACTCCAAGGTCCGCCACCAGGTGTCCCGTGTCGTAGCTAGCCACCCCTCGCGCATTGCGCTAATTGTGAGCCCCTGAGGTAGTGCTCCAGGAATGCGCCTCCGCCACCACCGCAGCGGCTGCGACGTGGACGTCGTGCGATGGGCCCGGGCCGTCCTTATGCGTCCGGGATGGAAGGGGGGGGGGGCAGTAAGGGGGGCGCAAAGGGGGGGGGGCACGGCACGCACGACGCTTCCGCACACGGGCACCTGGGCGGAGCCGGGCGCCGTCACTTTGGCGTTTAAAAAAGGACAAATTTAAAGGGGAGATAGAGAGAAAGAGAGAGAAAAAGAAGAATAATGGGCTGCATCAGTGGGCGTTTAAAAAAAGACACATTTAAAGAGATGGAGATAGAGAGAAAGAGAGAGAAAAAGAAGAATAATGGGCTGCATCAGTGGGCGTTTAAAAAAAAGACACATTTAAAGAGATGGAGATAGAGAGAAAGAGAGAGAAAACGAAGAATAGTGGGCTGCCCATTAGTGGATTACCCTGCTACAATAAGAATTTAAAGCCACTTTTACCGAGATAGAGCGGGAGTACGGAGCGTCTTGAGAAGCAGCAACATTGAATTGGACTTGAATTCAATGCTTTATTCGAGTGCACTACAGTGCTCGGCGACTGAAACGCGAAATAGTCGGAGCACATGCGGCTGCTGGCGTTTTTTTTTTCTTTTTTTTTGCACCAACTGTATATATGCACTGGGGCACCGCACTTGATGCTATCATGGTACACAATGAAAGCAAGCGTTCTCGCGAAGCATTGTGTGTTTGGTTCCCCAGCAACCAGTGCTTACCTGTGGGACAAAAAGAAAAAAAAAACATCGCCGATGTAACCACGCACACCAACCGTCGCGTTTCAGTCTAGGTGAGCACAGTTTGCAACTTCGCACTTAGGAAGGCACAGCATGGGAGGAATATCCGGCGCAAGAAATGCAAAAGTGCAAATTCGGCGAAAAAAAAAACGTGCTAATGATCACTAGATAGCTATATATTCGTGCAGGAAAAACTGGATCGAGGGCGCCAAGGAAATTCTGGATCAGCCTCAATTACGTTGGGACGAAGAATGAGGCACTGCATATGGTATTCACGGTGGAAGAACGCGCACCGAATTAGAGGAGTATAATTCAAGAACTAACAAAACGATCCGTGGGAGGGCGCATTGGCTGCAAACAACCTGAACTGGCAAAAAAAAAAAAAGCTGGAGCATCCCAACCGCACGTGGCAAAGCGACAGTATGGAACACTGAGGATACTTTAACCAAACAAGAAAACTACAGCCGACTTCCGTTAATTCGAATCTTGCGGGGCATCAACGTTTGGTCGAATTATCCGAAATGACGAATTAAACGACGGCGAAATGAACGAATTAAAAGCTTCTTTCTCTTTATCGCTCAAAGTAGCGTGTAATGTATTTTTGCTTCTTGCTCTTGACGCGGAGTCGCAACCGTGCGACGGCATGCTTAAAACACTACCTCGGCGTTGCACACAGCCTTATATCGGTTGCACTCGATCGCCGCAGCGAAGCACTGCGGTCAGTGTCGTCAGCGTCGCTCTCGTCACTGCAGCATGACGAGTTTCTTGCCTTTTCGAGGTTTTAGTAACCGCTGCGCGCATGTTGAAGGATGCCGGTGGCAGTCAGTGGAACTGGCTCTCAGGTGGGGGGGGGGGGGGGGGGCGGGGTAAGGAGGGGTCAGCTCCACTCTGCAGCAGAAAACAGCGTCAACCTTTTCTTACCCCTTCAAGAACCACTTCTCTCTCTGTAGGGGCGCTCGCCTCTCCCCATCCCGCCCTTCCCTCTGGTTTCAGAGATCCTCGTGGTCCACTACGTGTTTGCAAGGCGCTGCGTGCCTAAACTGCAACGGTGCCGCGTGGTATACGGTTCCGAGGGGTCCAGTCTGGTGACAATCGCCAAGAAATCCTTTTACGTTAGCAGCGCCTACAACTTTACTCCGCTCAATCGGGAAACTCGCTGCACGTGCTTCATCTAATCCCAAACGTGTAAGCCCAAACAAAAGTTTTATTGCTTCATCTCTAATGTGATTACGCAGAGCCTGTATACCTCCCAGCCAGCGCATCTCGAGCTCGGTGTCGTGCATACATGTAACCGCGATCGTTGTATTCACTTTTTTTTTCTTTCCTGTCTTTCGTCCTGTCGTCTTCTCCGTCTTCGTCCCTGCTATTTTGCGCTAGTCTTTTGAATAATGATGACACACCAACTAGCCCAGCTTTCTGGTTAAAACACGCTGGCGGGCTAGTTGGTTAGAATCCATGGTAGAGTGTATAAGCGCGAATGGACGAGGACGAAGAAAGAAACAGATACACAGACACACTTGTATCTGTGTATCTGTGTATCTGTTTCTTTCTTCGTCCTCGTCCATTCGCGCTTATACACTCTACCAGCTTTCTGCCTTGATCGCCTGTCTCGAGCTCGGTGTCGTGCATGTGTAACAGGATCGCTGTATTCACTTTTTCTTTCCTTCTTTCCTGTCGCAGACATGTCGTGCGGAGCTTCGCTTGCGCTGGACTCCCGGCCGCGACTGCAGCTGCAGCTGCCCTCGTCCCCGGCCGGCGTCGGCCAGTCGTCGCCGTCGTCGGCGCCGACGCCGCGTCGCCGTCGCCTGTCGTGCGGCGCCGTGCGGCTCGTCACCCCCGGCGAGCTGGTCGACTCGTGGCAGCGGCGGCGGCGGCTGCTACTGGTCGACTGCCGGCCCTTCCTGAGCTTCAACGCCGGCCGCATCCGGTCGGCGGTGAACGTGAACTGCGGCGACCGCATCACCCGGCGCCGGCTGCAGCAGGGCCGGCTCGCCCTGTGGGACCTGGTGGGCTGCCGGCAGGCGCGCGACGAGCTGCGCCAGGCGCGCGACATCGTCGTGTACGACGACTGCACGGGCGACCTGGAGTCGCCGCAGCCCAGCTCGTCGCTGGCGCTCGTGCTGGCGGTGCTGTGCCAGAACGGCGCCTCGCCCGCTGTGCTCAAGGGTGAGTCGATCGTGTCTTCTGTGTGCGTGTCTGTGTGGTGTGTGCGCGCGTGTGTGTGTGTGTGTGCTCGCCGACCGTTTGTTCGAAGCGTGTCGGGTTCTCTTCGTTTAATCAATCATCCAACCAACCACTCAATCAACCAATCAATCAATCATCAATCAATCGATCGATCAAAAGCGTAGTTAGCCATGTGTAGAATACCTTAACGCGAGGCTCAATCCTCCAATCAATCGATCGATCGATCGATCAAAAACGTGTTAGTCACGTATAGAATACACTTACACGAGGTTGTTTTTCAATCAATCAATCAATCTAAACCGTATTTAGTCATGCATAGAATACTTTAACACGAGGCTCAATCGTCCAATCAATCGATCGATCAATCAAAAAACGTGTTTAGACATATATAGTAACACGAGGCTGTTTTTGAAACCATAGCCTAGAGGCATCCGACGGTGCTCGATAATGTTCCGTGACAGGCGGTCTTTGTTTCCAAGCTAGAGCGGCGATCTGCGGCGTCTGTACTGGGAGCGAACCTTTCTTTCCGCCGCGTTGGCGTCTCGAGCCAATCAGAGAAGCCGTAACGACCCCGCGAGCCAATCACAGCTCGCAAGATGGCGAATCCGACGACATCGCGGAATTTGACCAGTGTCTTCCGAAATAATTACACTCCAGGCAAGCGGATCCCAAGAGAGACATGTGCAGCAGCGTGTTATGAGAACTCTCTCCCCTGGAGATTACTACGGCTGCGTCTGCGCGATCTCGGAGGCCACCTCCGATCTGGTTACTGCGTAACGCTGGTTAACGCTAGTACTGAGGTTAACGCTGATACGCTGGTACTGAGGTTAACGCTGGTACTGAGTAACGCTGGTTACTGGGAGCGCGCTTCGGTCGAGCGTATCGCGCCCCGGGCGACGTACAGGGCGACGTAACGAAGGAAAGGCCGAATTGGCGGCGAATGCGCCGAGGAAGGGAGACAGACCATCGTCGAACACACAACAGTGGCGCAAAAACACGAAGCGAGGCCGCCTGGAAACCGGCTTTCCTCGACGTGTCCGGTTCCGCCGTTCACCTTCAAAGGACGCGGCCTCCCAAGGACGGGTGCTGCTGCGAATGTGGCCGCCGCCGCCGCACTGAGTCACAGCCTCCGGCCCTTGGCCCCGCCGTCCGACAGTCCGGGACTTCCCCCCGACGACACTCGTATGGCGCACCTGGCGTTTGTGGCCGGTGTGTGTGTACACTATATAACGCGAGAATGCGCGTATACTTCGGAAGGGGCAGCGTTTTTTTTTCTGCTTAAGAGCAGGAAAAAAACCGTCGCCCTCCGCCGCCGGCCATCTTGGAGAGCTGCCAGTTTCGGGTCGCTCTGCGAGTCTCACCACGGCAGCGGGTCTGCTGAATCACGTGTTGCATCCATCTTTTCTGCTGGTGCGCATGATGAGTCACTCTCATTGCCAGGGGGTGCCTCGGCTGATTCGGCGAGAACCGGCAGACGGTCTGGGCCGCCGCGGTATTATAATAGCTCGGTGGCTGTGGCATTGCACTGCCGAGTTCGAGGGGGCGGGTTCGAATCCCCGAGCGCGGCGGCCATAGCCCGATTGGGCCAGAATGGGAAGGTAAATACGCTCGTGGACCATGCATTTGGTGCACGTTAAAAAAATGGCGCGCGATAGAAATTAATCCGGAGTCCTCCATTTAAGATGTCCCTCATAATCCCATCTGTGCAGTTTCTGGACGTTGAACCACGCAATTTATTCGGAAGACTGCCGTCATTGCGCCCTTCGCTGTTAACCTCCCTTGTCTCTTGAAAAGGGCATCGACGAAACAATGCGCTAAGACCACGCTGTGTATGGCGGAATAGTTACGGGACGTGTCTTGCAATACAGTTCACAGGACTGGTCCCTCAACCGCGATTCCTTTAGTTATCCGTTGTTTCTAACGCTGCATTTTTGGTCAAGCTTTTGTGCAGAAGTTAGCGGACTGGCAGCTGAAGAAGCTAAGTATCATCACTTTTCTTTTTCGACAGAATCACCTGTCACGCTGAGCTAATTTAAAAGGTCGACATCTCCCACCGAAAAGGTGGTGCTTGTCCGGCGGGCCAACTCCGGCCCCTTCGTCTGTGGTTGTACACGAGCGGTGCGCAGCCTTTTATTTTTTGGCGATGAAGGGACGGGGGAGTCTCGTAAACTGTATAAATTTGTTTTGTGGCATGCTTGACGGGCGGGGAAGACGAAGGCAGAGACAAGAGTTGCGTGATGCTTTCATCGCATTGCTTTCTGTACGTGCCACGACTGTACGTGCCACGTGTTCTGTACGTGCCACGACTGCAGCAACAGCCTTTTTATTTCTTTTTGTCGCGTCTGTTTGTGTAGGACTTTGGTTTCACTGATAGCGATCGCGTGGTCGGCACCTTCTGAGTGTTCGGCGGTTCCAGTGCGTACTCGACAGAGAAGGTTCCGACAACGTTCTTGCCTTGTCCCGATTCTTTCGCTTACTTTCTTGGGGGCAATGCAAGTGTCTCGACGATGAGCATATAGCCCCCTTGTCTTCAGGGCCGGCGTGCACTCCTTGTCCGCCGGCATTCTTTCCTCCTCCCCCTCCCTTCTTCCTTCCCCGTCCTACAGAAAACAAGTTATTAGAGGGACACCAAAGATTAATGCGGAATCAGTTCAGATGGCCAAAGCACTCTTGAAGCACTTCCGTCGATTTTGTTGATATTGCGGTAATAGGTCACTAGAAGAAAAAAAGTGACGGTCGAAGTTTCTCTCTTTCTTTTTAAATTTCGCGCCGAAACCCCATGACCGGTACGTCGGTGTGACGTCACGAATTGCAAATTATTTCTTTTTCCGCATTTCAGCCGTTGTGGTTCAGTAAAAGTACTTGAATCTTCGTCAGTTCAACCTTTGTCTGTCTTGAAACACAATGTCGTTCACCTTTACCGATACAAATTTAACTACAGGGCCAGAACAGACGGCGTCAGAATGCGTGACGTCACAACGAGCTGGTGCGCCAATCTGAAGATGGCGGCGCCACCCGTCTTGCATATTTGCGTACCTAGTATACCTTGCGTACCTAGCGTATTCCGGCGGTAAGAGTGGATTTTATAGCGTTGCGAAAGGATAATTTACTAACATGGCTATAATAATTTTTTTTCTCTCTTCAGAGTCCCTTTAAGAAACACTAATTTTTGGTCGGATAAACGGTGTGAACACAGAGGCAGCATAATGAGCGCGTGCACAAGTGGTACATCCTGCGCGGGAAGCGCGTTTACAAATTATTATACTAGATACGCGGCCGTCAACTGAAAACAATTCTTGCTAGCCAAATCTCGCAGCAGTGGCGGACTTCGTAGACAGTGATAGTCGTCACTAACGACGTGTACTATACGTTTAGCCGACCTCTCATTTCGGCTCACGCGTTTGCACGGATCGATGATTGAAGCCGACGATGAGGCACCTCCCAAGACTGCGCCCACCGGTCACTGCTGTTCTGTGAACCACATTTAGAGATATTCGAGGTTAACGGAAATCGAGAATGGTGCCACAGGATCTCCTCTTGAGCAGACGTGTGGCCCCTTGCACCGAACGGCCTTTCTCCATCGCTGTCTATTTGTTTACCAAGTTAGCGAAATTTGGTTCGAGAGCTTTTCATCAGCAAACATCGCAGTTCCACTTTCTCCATCGCTATCTATTTGTTTACCAAGTTAGCGAAATTTGGTTCGAGAGCTTTTCATCAGCAAACATCGCAGTTCCGTGGTGTCCGCCGGATGCAGTGACGGTCAGCGTAAATTATCGCACTGCGTCCGATTATTTCCCGATTACTGTGAAATACGTTTCCCACACTGGCGGCCTCCGGGAATGCGTGTGATCACGTGGCCAGCCACCAGCAGCGTCAGCCGCTGAGGGGACGGGCCCATCCGTTAGTTATATAGGACGCTGACGGTACGAAACAAAAAATGAGCGCTATTTGCCATACAAACTGAGTGCGGGGATTACAGCAAACACAGTTTCTCGCAACCGCCACACACACACACACACACACACACACACGAACAGCTAGGCCACGGTCCGTACACCCCTGGTTGGCTGACGTGTTCGCACGCGGTCAGTCACGTGACGCACCACAACCGGGCCGGGCCCGCCCGGTGAAGATGCGGGGTGCCTGCCTCGCCTGTCGCTCGGAGTCGTGAGTCAAACGCGGTGCGCGCGATGACGCTGCGATGAATCACGGACCCGAGAAGAGCGACGTTTCGGCCGCCCAGCGTCGCTCTTTCTTTCCCCCTCCCCCCCCCCATTTACTCCTCGCCCGTAGTAGTCCCCCGATGAAGGCGATCAATGGAGCGTATTAGTCACACACGCGCGCGCGGGCGCGCGAGATTTGAACGCCGAGCGTGCAGCTTCTTGCGGGGCCGCACGCAGGCGTGAGGATCTCGATCGTGCATATCCCAGCGCACATGGAGAAGGCAAGCAGAAGTGAGTTGCGAGGATGCAGGGCCGTCTTCGTAACGATTGAGGTCCGGTCGTTGACGTCGCGTAGGGAGATGCAATGCGTAGGGCAGGTATATATACAAGCGGTATGCCTATTGCAGTTACCTATAGTGGGTGCCACCAAAGGCCAGCACAGTCGAGGACTTCAGAGAACTAGGTGGCGTGATGAAAGGAGGAAATTCGCAGGCATATGTGTGATGGGTTCAGCTGCCGCAAGACAGGGGTGAAAGGGAGGTCGATGGCAGGGGCTGTCATCCTGGAGTGAACATAAGTACGCTGATCGATGGTGACGATGGTTGTGGTGGTGATGACGATCAATGTCGGACGCCGTTCCGCGCTGCGAGATCCCTTCGCCCAACAATTTGCGAACTCGATCTCCGCGCACTAGCAGCGACAGCACTGTATAAATGCACTGTGCCCAGTCGTTCTCGTGGCTCTGTCCAGGCGCGCGGCTAATCGCCTTTAGGTGGCGCTGCGGGGGAATTAAATCGAGTGCGTGGTCTCCTTCAGCCTCCCCAGAAAGACGAGCAAGGATGGACTGGGATTTTTAAAAAAAGAATAACGGTCACGTGTGCAGGGAAGTTAATGCGCAGAAGGAAGGAACTGCAAAACACTATAACCGCAGCGTTAACGAAGGCGGACAAAATCAATACGCTCAATCCCGTCGCTTTTCTTCGCGCTGTCAATTTTCTCGTGCCCGTATATTGTTAACACCATATTGCGGTTATTGCCTTAAGCACAGAGTCATAGAGAGTTTTAGATTAGGGGACGCAAGCGGCTTGCGTATACGCAAGAAATAGGGGCGACGGTACTGCGCATGCGCAGCCGTAGTGGTCTGCGCATGCGCAGTACCGCGGCCCCTAGTTCTTGCGTACGCAAGCCGCTTGCGTCTACAGTGTGCTTGCGTCCCCTAATCTAAAGCTATCTATTAGCGTAAAGTGATTATGCAGCAAGTTCGTCCCAAGCAAAAGGACGCAGCAACTAAACGCGCCCGCGTCTGATTGTGCGCAGGTGGCTTCCGCGAGTTCCAGCGGCAGTTCGCCGACGAGTGCACGAGCAGCGCCGCACCGACGCCGCCGCCCCAGTGCCCGGACTCGGCCGAGGCCCGGGACGTGTCCCAGTGGCCGACCACGTGCGTGCTCCCCTTCCTGTTGCTGGGCAACGAGCGCGACGCCAGGGACGCCGAGCTGCTGGAAAGGCTCGGCGTCGGGCACGTGCTGCACGTGACGCCGGCCCTCCAGCAACCCGCGAGCGCGGACGGCACGGCGGCGGCGCCAGGTCAGCACGCGGACCACTGCCCGGGACTGCGGTGCAAGCGCCTGCCGGCCTCGGACAGCTGCCACCAGAACCTGAAGCAGTTCTTCGACGACGCCTTCCAGTTCCTAGGTAGGTGCACCGAATCGATCCAAGCTGCGCGTATATACGCTTGATGGCTTGCGAAATCTCGCAACGCTTCCGGCCGCGCGCCTACACTCTAAATACAGTTGCACCCTTTGGGGTGTTTTTTTGTCCCACAACAATAATCGTCATCTGTCTTGCCCGTGTTTCCTTTCTTTAACGCTGCGAGCCCGGTACTTCCCAGTCACGAACGGCATGCGCGTTATCAGTGTGACGCAGCATTCTCGACAGGAAAGTAGCGAGCGCCGAGTTTTCAGGAAAGGAAACGCAAGCAACGCAGATGATGATTATTGTTGTGGGACAAATATACACCCCAAAGGGTGCAAAAGTTTTTAGAGTGTATAAACATGCGCAGGTGGTGCGGGGCAGATCGTATAGGCTCTTGAAACAGTGGCACCCCTTTGGGGCGTATATTTGTCCCGCAACGATAATGGTCTGCACCCTTCACTCTTAAAACGGTTGCACCCTTTGGGGTGTATATTTGTCCCACAACAATAATCGTCATCTGCCTTGCTTGCGTTTCCTTTCCTGAAAAGTCGGCGCTCGCTACTTTCCTGTCGAGAATGCTGCGTCACGCTGATAACGCGCATGCCGTCCGTGACTGGGAAGTACCGGGCTCGCAGCGTTAAAGGAAGGAAACGCGGGCAAGACAGATGACGATTGTCGTTGTCGGACAAGATTGTTGTGGATTGTATTGTTGTGGACAAGATGCAAAATTTTTTAAGTGTATAATCATGCGCATATGGTGCGGGACAGATCGTATACACTCTTAAAACAGCTGCACCCTTTGGGGTATATATTTGTCCCGCAACGATAATAGTCATCTGCCTTGCTTGCGTTTCTTTTCTCAAAAATTCTGCGCTCGCTTTCCTGTCGAGAATGCCATGTCACGCTGATAACGCGGGCGCATGCCGTTCGTGGCTTGGAAGTACCGGGCTCGCAGCGCTATAGAAATGCCTCAGCTAATAATTAAAAAGTTGGGTAATTAGAGCTTAATCATTTAGTCAGTTATGGGGATAACAAAAAAAATGTCTGAGTTGCTATAGGCTATTGCGAATAGTATGCGTTCGGTTCAATTCTCTTCCGACGCGCCATTCATGTTTAAATTCTTGGCTCAATAGTTATGCGGAACACCCTGCACGTACACTCGTCAACTGCGGAAGTTGCGCCGCGTGCCAGGACAAAACCACGACTAAACACAAACTGCAGTGCGCGAAGTCAAGTTCTGGAAGAAAGCTTTCTCCTTTGCACACAGACCTTGCTTAAAACAGCCTAAAGCCAAGCCACGCATAAAGCCAACCACGCAAACAAAGAGTATAGAAACATTAAGCAGACTCGCAGCTTCGAACCGATGACGGGACCAACGTTCACATAAGCAATGCTCAAGCTTTCGCTTGGAACGCAACCGTGCACTGCATGCATCGGTAATTGATGTCAGCTTGCGTGGCCGCGGTTGGTGCCTTCGCAGGCGCGGGCAACATTCGTCGATAACAAGTGCAGGTTCATGTCGTATCGATGACGTAATGAAATTTGCAGTCGGCGTGTGAGATGCATGAGTCAGCAAGAACCCCCACTCCGGACGCGTACGTATACGCCTCGACAACCCGGCACACAACAGGGATTGCGATAGCCTCTGCTCTTTATTCGGCTTGAACGGAAGCATGTATAACAAGTGTTTATGATTCAGGCAATTTAGGGTATGCGGGAGGTTGAGAGCACGAGCTTTGAGGGAGGCAATGGACTTGGTTAATACTCTTCTGCGCGCTCTGCTTGACGGTCCTCTTAAACCATAAGCACAGAGAATTTCGGTCATGTAGGAGTACTTTGTAATCTTAATTTCAATCATGA